>NC_056732.1:992570087-992650087 GCF_019279795.1 Protopterus annectens | reverse complement strand
TGGACTGACATCCCATACAGTACTGTTTACTATATTAAGCACATTGCTTGTCAGAACAGATGCTGTCTTCCCTCAGCCCTGAACTAAATAAAGAAGGCACTAAAATGGATGAATGAACAGTTTATTCTGCTGAGGTGACTTACACATGCTGTTCACAGTAGTTTTTCATGGGGAAAAATACTACAAGAAAAGGAAACATTAAACATGCTTCATTTAAAATGTTTGTGGCCTGGCATTTACCAAGTAGTAATGATGCCAAGTTGGGAAGCTGTATTTCAAGAGTTAGTGAAATGTTCCAGAAATAACTTTAAAGATTTTTAATATTCATCCATTTTCTTAGAATACTTATCCAGCTAGCTTTAGATACTGCTGACTATAGATCATAACCCATTTAAAGAACTGCATCATAAAACAAGATAGATTAAAAAGGTTTCATGTTGTCATACTGCTGAATATAGTCTCTGTATGAACTTAGAGATTGTTAGGGTTATGTTGTCAGAGTGGCATTCTTGTGATCTTACTAACTAACCAACGGGCTAATTTAAATTCACAAATGCTGCAGGCAGTTGTAATATACTTAAGGTTGCCATTACTACAACTTATTGCTTGTGAACCTTTAGTTTGGTTCATCAGTAAAACTAATGAATTGAAATAATGAAATGTCATTTCAAAATGTCTATTCTGCAGACATTCCTGAGGCTGTGAAGATTTTTGAATGCCAAAGAGAAGACAGGAATTCTTCTAAATTCCTTGCTAAGCTCAGGGATAAGTTAAGTAAATGTGTGCATGTGTCAGTTTGCGTGTAATATACACACATAAGGGAATTCAGAAATAATAGTGTGACGTGGTAATAAGGAATAAGACACTTCAGGCAGGAAGTACACAGCTATCATTACTGCTTTTTTTAAGACAAGAGGCTTTGATTTAAGTGACAGGGCAATTTCTATGTTTATGCACAGAGGCCACAGACATACAAGTGATGCATCCCTGGTTGAAAGACTGTGCATCGTACCAACATAATAAAGGCTCTGTTTAGTGAAAGTTCTACAGATGTGGTTTCAGTGGTGGAGATGAACCAAAGTGTGCAAAAATCATAATTTAGGATGCCTATCAGTGCCTGATAAATGTGATAATTTTCCATCTATCTGAACTATGCATCATATACTTATGTGAATTGCATCTAAAAGGCTGAAACTATAAAGCAAGCGTAATATAACTGCATATTTTAAGTATAGACATTATTAGTAGGCAGAACTCTTCATATATCTAGAAGTCATAATGGATATCCAAAAATGGTAAAGCTGACACTAAGGTCATAACTAACATGTGGCAAGACTGTAAATTCATTTTCTTTTGCTAGCTATTGGAATGAACCAGTGACTGCTATTCATAAAAAGAAATGACACCCAAATACTGATTTCAGAGCAGTCATAGTAGTTGGTATTGTGATCTTATATCCAGCCTAGGACCAATGTGTTTGTAATAGCTGAATTGGCATGACAAATAACAGATATTCTGGTATTAGATTTCACAAGTAGACATTAGAAGACCTCATGAGATCATTAGGAATTGTCAGATACAGCACAGGAGGATATGTCATATCATACTTAAACAACATGTCAAAGTCCCACATTTCATATATTCCTACTCTTGGGCAAACAATGTGTGTGGTATATGGTAAAAGCTGAGAAGTTCTGTGGCTTAATAGTAAGGTCACTGCCTCAGAGCTTTACAATATGAGACTCGGTCCTGCTGGTTTTGTGTGTGGGGCTTTGTATGTTTCTCTGTGTTTGTGAAGTTTCTCCCCAGGTGTTTTAATTTCTTCCAGCTTCCCAAAAACATGCTGGTTGATTGGGTACACTTAATTGTCTTACATATTATGCATTTCCCCCTATATATTATGCATTTAACCCTGCCTCTGCAACCCGAGTCATATCTAGAAAGAGTGGGAGAAGGACCAGTTCATCTACCTGGTGAAAACCCTCCTGCATAGACTCCACACAAAAAGGCAATGCATTGTAACAAGTTTCCTAGAAAAATTCCTTCCATCCTCTAAGCTATATAGAAGAGAGGCAAGCCTGTGAGAAATTGTAATTCATACGAGTCACTATGGTCTTGATAGCACCCCAGCAAATTTAAAAATTTTATACATAACCATTTTATTGATATGGTTTATTTGAAAATGTCTCTTTTCAGCAAAGCCCTCTATCTCAGCCACCTCAGTGAATGGGTAATCAATGAAAGCTTCCTTACGTTGGTGGTAAACCTCCTTACATGTCCCATGCAGTGTGATTTACCCCTGTACTCATCTAAGTAATATTATATTTAATTTGCTCAATGGCAGAAGGAGACAATAAGTTTATTTAGGCCAACTCTTAAATATACCCAGTATTATATGTACTCCCTCTATACCTTCTCACTGATCCCTTTCCCACCTGGCCCACATTCTCTTAAATGACTCTGCATATTCCCTCTTCGCCACCTATTCCAGTAGTCCATTGTGTAAGCCCATAATCCGCTCTCTGAAAAATTACTTTCAGTAATAACTTCCAATGGGTGTAGTGTAAACCTTTTAAAAAATGACGTTACCACCTCACAGTTCAAAAAAATGCTCATATCTGTAGAACTACAAGTGATACTAGAAAACAGTAAATGGCAAAGTATTCAGCACAAAGTAATATTTACAATGCCTATATTAATGTGATATAATGCATTTTAAGCCACACTAAACACAGTCTCCCAGATTTAATAAAATCCATGTAGGCATAGCATACAGCCTACAGGGAATGCACCATGGTCATGTACATGGTTCCCCCTCAGTACAGTGCCATGCATATTAATGTAGGAGTATTACTGAGGGAGAGCCATGTAACATGGTTACTGAATCAGTGTAGGGAGTGTGTTACTGTGTCTTGGGATGAGTAACACACCCCCTGCACTGTCAAAGTGCAGTAAAGAAATGTATGGAAATGAATGCCAATATATATATATATATATATATATATATATATATATATATATATATATTTTTTTTTTTTTTTTTTAATGTTTGTGTGGCATGGTGCACCATGCAGCAATGAACACATGCCAGACATCTAAAAATAGAAACCGGATACATTTAATTATAAATCTAAAGGCCAAGTGTAAGCATAGCTGAGTGGGTTTGCTTGGCATTGCACGGCACAGTGCTTAGCTGTGCTTAAACTTGACTGAGAGGTATATGTAAAAGTATAGCAGCATTCCCCATATCCATGTAACCAAGTGGTTAGAGTCATGGTCGTAGGTGTGGGGTTTGAATACAGGGAAGGGAAATCAAGCAATTATTTTCCAAATATAAATTATGCCAATTATTTTTAAATCATAATGCGCTGTGCTCAGCTATGCTCTGCTAAGCCATGCTGAGCCAAGATAAGCATTGCTAAAACATTCCCTGTTACAGCACTGATTGGCTATACTTAGTTGGTTTGGGCATTGTTAAGCATTGCTAAGCAGTGGCAGTTTAAGCAATGCTTAGCTTAGCTAAGCTGGCTTGTGCACTAAGCATTGCTGAGCATTGCCAGTTTAAGCAATACTGAGCTCAGCTAAGCTGGTTTGCACGGTGCTAAGTGACATGCCACAGTCTTAAAAATGTCCCAATGGTGCGTAAGGGTGGGAAAATAGGCTATATTATGTGCACTAGGCAGGAATACACAATATTCTGTTGGAGTTTGAACTATGCAGGAACTATGGCAGGTGTAGGAGAGGGTGCATGCTTCTGGGTGCAGCTGTGGGGCATCCTGGAGTCCAGGGTCATGGTTGGACTCCTTGTGAAAGACCATGAGCACCAGCTGCCACAGGGCCAGTTTCAGGGATCAGAGTACAAGTCAGAGATCTGGGACTAGCTGGCACATGATCTCACCAGTGCAACAGGTATCCCCTGCACAGGTGAGGAGGTCTGTCTGGTGAAAGAGGGGACTTCTGGACACCTGGCTCAAGGATGCCCGGGATGGGAATGGCCCACATGTTTGTAAGTACTGTTAGCATTGTTTTGCCAATACTTAATCTGAATCTGTGATAGACAGGTACTCATAATGGTGTGCTTCTCTCCCCACAGCTACAGAGGACAGAGCTTGCAATCTACAGGTCCATGCAGGGCACCTGACCAGGTTGCGCCATGAGTGTGATGAGTACAGATTAATTTGCAATCTATAGTCAAATACACAAGATGGAGTAATTCATTCACTGACAGTAGGTACATACAGTACAGATTTGTGTATTGCAATGACTATGGATGTAGGCCTGTACTGCAGTAAGTATAGTGCAATAAACTTAAAGCATGAAACCTGATAATATTAATGAAATAAAGTTTCTATTGCAATAATTGTGGAATTACAGCTGTATTCCATCACCTGCATTTTATAAACTGTTGTTAAATAAATACTTGAAAATATGCCAATAAATGCATGAAGGCACCCCTAATAAAGCTGTGTTGTGCAATATGTTTGCAAGTAGGGCTGTTGTTCATAAAATTGCGTATGAAATCTGTTCTGAAATACAAACACAAACAATACCACTAGATGACTCAAGGTTAGCTAAGGAAGAGCGTTATGCTTAACTGTAGATTTAGAGCTGTAGTACAACATATATGCATATTGACATTTGTTCTGCACTAACATCAGAAGCAATACCAGGAAGACCCAATGTAGCTTGTTTATATACGATTGTCATGTTAACCATTGCATTTCAGCTATATGTATTCCTGCGCTGAGGTACGGTGTTACAGGAAAATATGAAACTGTAATAGCTGTAGACTGCAAATATACTATCTGCAACTGTATATGGGTCAGGAAGCCAACCCAATACTCAAATATGGTGTGTACATATCACGTTTATTTCTACCCATTAAGAGTTTATTGTGTAGACCTGCATTCTATGTATTAATGTACAGTTTGCCTTGTATTTCTGTCATGCATGAATCTCATGCATGTTTGTTCAAGTGTCACTGCAGTCTTGTATAAAACTGTACTACTACTACTACTACTACTACCAGGTCATATGTTGTTTCCGGGTGAGCTCTAGGCAAATAATAGTCACTCAATGGTCAGCAGTGACTCAGTACACAGTTTGTTAAATGCTGTGTGTGATGTACATTTTGTCACACACAGACCAAGGTTCGAAACCAGTGACAGATACTAGTAAATATTACTGAATCAGTTATGTATTGTTAACAGATGTTCTCCCCACATGAATTACAGGTAATTGGGTGCAGTAGCTCTTATTATAGGTTAATAAGTTGTGTGTTAAAATGTAACAAAGTGTTAACAGCATTGATCCAGAATGTGATAAGACATCATAAAATAAAGGCAACAAGTGCAATACTAATAAAACTTAATACATTAAATAAAATTGCATTGTCGTCTCACAGTAAGACTCTGTCCGGTTCGATTCTCAGCTAGAGTGTCTTCTGCGTGCAGACATACATGAATGGGTGTACCTTCGTTGAAGGTTGTGCATCTGGGCTGGCAACTCGGCACGTAACAATCAACTGCCAATCATTAGCGGACCAGAGTTCCGCTGTGGCGACCCCTAACTGGGAAAAGCTGAAAGACACAACAACAACAACAACATTAAATAAAATCTGTAATCTTGATATGGCTATACGCCTGGTGTGTCTGTGAACATTTGCTGATGATCTAACCCCATGCCTGCCAATGATGGCATGATAGTTGTATGCTCTCTGTACTGTACATGATACATGTCTCTCAAGTATCACAATGTCATGGACTGTAATCACCGTTGCCTAATCCCTCTGTCACAGATCTATCATTGACACAATAATGTCAATAGAACAGTCATACTACATCAGTCCACAGTACACCATGGTGGTTATATGAGTCCACCTGACATGTAATAGCCCTCTGTAGTTGTGTACCTGCAGGTGTTACTGCTTGGCCCATACTGTCTCATGCGGATAGCTTGAGAAGTATGTATGTGCTACAGCAGCTATAGGCACTGGTATACATAAAGGAAGGGCATACCTGTAGATTATATTACAATACTGTTGCAAACTCTATAGCCTATACTGGCATTAATGGACTGTATTTCTCTCTCCTCCCACCCCTTATCTTCATCATAATTTATTATTGTTATACATCGGTTATGATTTACTAGTAGCATGTGTTGTTCCCTAAACATTATGTTGGGCCTTGTGGTTTATGATTGTTATGTATTACAATGGTTGCATTCTAACATATCATGTTGAATTACCTATGTTGTTGGCCTTATGCCATAAGTGTTACTGGCATGCTGTTACTATGCTGACTAATAAAAAAAAATGGCAACCACAGGAAATAGTCCACACTGATATTTATTAAGCTCTTTTCGTTCAATCAATTAACCAGAACTTAATCAGATGTGATGAGGTCACTGGTTTGTCAACATTCATACCTCATCACTTGAGAGCTATGGCTAGCATACCTGGCAACCCCCTACAGCAGGAATTCAGGTCATAACCATTATTAGTGGGGGGGACACAGGCCCAACCCCAGTGAAAGAGTGTACATATTGGTCATACAAAGTAAAGGTATGAATACAGTAACATATATTACTGTAGCATAACTGTTTTCTGAGGTTTCTGGCATGTGACAGACAGATTCACTGCATTCTGAGCACAGCCATCAATTACTGTCCAACCGTTCACCAGACATCCATATGTTTGTGGCAAGAGGACCACATATATCAGGCAGACGTACTCATTCTGCAAACATCTGTGTATTGGAGAAGTAGAACGCCTACAGGGAAGATACTCTACAGAATATTTGCTGTTGTCTGTC
Organism: Protopterus annectens; assembly: GCF_019279795.1. Taxonomy (NCBI): domain Eukaryota; kingdom Metazoa; phylum Chordata; order Ceratodontiformes; family Protopteridae; genus Protopterus; species Protopterus annectens. Next base: position 992,643,275 of record NC_056732.1, on the reverse strand, counting down.
ATTGTGGCACACTGATGTTGCTGGAATGTCACCATATACTTGTAAGAACACACACCTATTTGTCTGATAGTGGCTGTATGACATGGCACTGGGACATTGCCCATAGGGGAAACACCAGAGTAGATGGCATTTATAGGTATGCAGACAGATAGTACACTCTGTCACAGTACACAGGGACATAACCGGTATTGCTACTATGTTGCTGATAGCCACATACATATTGTGTTATAGACTGCAGGGTATGACGCGGGAGGTAGCAGTGGATAGTGCAGGGTCTATACATAGTGGATAGTGATGTATCCAGTCATGTGATGTGTCCCCCTCTTGTTGTCTTACAGAAAGGTTGTATCAAAGGAGGCACCTGCCATTTCAGAGGCTAAAAATAATGTTATTCTGGATGGTCTCAGATGGCATCACAACATTTTACTGTCCACGACTCGCCATAGTCATGACCAACATGCAGCACTGTGGACTGACCTCATCACAGCAGTCAACCAAGTAGGGCTACAGCACAGAATCTATGAGCAGGTCTGACACCGGGCCATAGATGCGGTCAATGCTGCACAGCAAAGGGCTGCTACTGTAGCCAGGGACCGTGCTGCCACGGGTGGAGGGCCTGCAGCAGAACAACCACTCTTGGCCACAGAGGAATTCCTGGTAAACCTGACAACAATGTGGAGGTGGGTGCCACAGCATCCACAGCAGAGGAGCATCCAGGTAAGCTTCCTGTGTTTGACAGTGTAATACTGTATCAGTCATTGTGGCAGCCTCTGCATACCAGTACACAGATGTCAGGTCTGTCTGCATTGGGAGATGGTTTGGTTTTAATGCATAACTGTGCACATATATTCAGAATGTCAGCAATGTAGACAGTATCACATTAGCTACTGTACATGTTGATATACACACATATTACCCTGTAACAATGCCACATTTGCTATTGCTGACGAGAGTCAAAACTGTGTGCCTGGTAAGTGTGCTACTTTTTTGTAGAGATCATATATACCCTAAGAATGTCAGCGGCTGATGTTTTGTTCTATCCAGAGTACAATACTTGTATATTCAATTTCGGAGGGGTTAACTGACATGCATTGAATGGGTAATCACAGTTGTGCATTTGCAGGAGTGGTAACACATTTGCACTTCTTTTTGAGGAGGTCTTTGCAGTCTGCTATGCAGGAGACAAGCACTCACAGATGCCTGTTTGTACACAATATGGAGATGGTACATACCTGAGGCAGTGATACTGGAACTGGCATAGCATGCTCAAGATGGGTGCACTGTGTTTTAGGTGTAGGTCTATCACATACACTGGCATATTGCTTATCTCACAGGTGTATAGTACCATTAACAACCAGACATAGCTGCAGTGCATGTTATAAAGGGTTGGTCTCATCTGTGTATGTTGTAGTCTGCTTGAGTGTTGTGCATGGAATTGGAAATAAGATGTGGTATGTGTACTGAGGTTGTGGCTCCTCACCTGTAGATGTATGTGTGTGGATTACCATACATAATAATGCAGGTACTAATGTACCTATTTTGTCTTCCTCCTCACAGGTGAATGTGGGAGTTGGAGTTAGTCCCCCTCACAACCTGATGTCAGTGTCCCATCAGACTATGATGATGATGGTGGCCATAGTTAGGCACAGGTGGGGTTGTTGGGGGCTGAATCTGTCCCATGGTTTGACATCTCACTTCCTCCTCCAGTATCCCCACACCCAGTCTGCATGCCCACACATACCCAGTCCCCTGCAGCCACAGATATTGGACAGTCAGAGTGTGGCAACATCGAACAGGTGAGTGTGGTAACTATGGCATCAGTGAGTGTAGACATCAGCCACAGCCAGAGATCTGGCAAGGTCCCACACATGCAGATTGACAGGGCTGCTTAAAGGAGGACTGCTGGCCATCCACCACCTGTCACAGGTGTCACATCATGGGTCACTCGACGCATGTTTCAGTCCATCATGGAGCCACAAGCATGTTTTAAATGCAACATCAGATGGATGCTGAGTATCATGGATGCAGCACAGTCTGACATCAATGACTCCCTCTACCATATTGGTGATGTCATGGATCATCTCACTGATGTAGTGAACAGATGGTGGGGTGAGACATTGTCAGTCCTTGACTGCATGTTGTCTGTGCTGGAACATCTGGTGGGAGTAGGGCATCAGACACATGGATGTAGGTCAGAAACGCCATCTGCTGAGAGCCCAGGTGGCCATGCATATGCATGCTCCCATAGTGCAGTACCTCCAGCACTACAGAAGGGAGTGTGCTGTCCACACCATGACATGGCAGGCCATGGGCATGTGGTCCTGGGTGGTCCCATGTGGGACATGGGCCCAGCAGATACCAGTCACCGTCAGCAACTAGCACTGCATCTGACCCTGGGCATGGTGATGCCAGTGCCACATTTGGCAGAGCCAGTCCCCATGTTTGTGGCCATAGATGGTAAACTGTCCACTCTGCCATGTATGGTCCACAGCTGTCCAACATACAAGTGTGTAGGGCTAGCACTTGGCTTGATTGTGTATACGCACACATTCAAACATCACTGTCACATGCAGGTCACCAACAGATGCACACCTCACCTCTCCATGGCCCAGCTAGGCAACATCCCTTCCTGACTCACACACATGCTGTCAACTGTTTGGCACAGCCTAGGCCACTGGCACTGCCACACCACATCCTGTGCACGTGATGATACTGGTGACGCATCCCTGTCATCCATACCATCGATTCAGGGACATGAAAATATGTGTCTGATACACAGGGTGACTATATTACATTACATACAATTTTTTAGTGCAGGAGTATTTTGGCATGACAGGTGCTGTATGCTAGCATGTGTCATGAGTACACATAAAGCTTTGTGTACCTTTGTTGCATGATGTTAGACTGGCAGTAGTGTTGCAGAATGACAGGTGTCTGACAGAACTGTGTATGTTTCTGTTCCAGGGGTCTCAGTGGTTAAGCTATGGAGACTTGGTGGAAACACAGTGGCACAGGACAGCATAGCAGCACAGGAGAAATATGACATCAGAAAGGTACGGCTGTATATATGCATGGTTACCTAGGTGCATATGTGCATAACAGTATGCTGGGGGCAATGGGTGCAGTCAGCATAATTTTGCATGCATACCCTGTGACAAGGCCTGCTACCCTTGATACGTGTCACCTGGGTGTTCTGTACATACAAATGTATGTGGTGGAGTATAGCATGCATGCCTTGGTAGAAGTGGGCTATTTAGAGCCAGCAGCTAGTGACAGGGCAGTAAAATGGATGACAATTGCACACCCATATAGCCATATTAATACTGCTGCATGGAAATATATTTGTGCACTCTCACACACAGAGTTGCCTTTAGTAATATTAGAACCCCTACCTATCTATTAGTATACAATATAGCACTAAGTACTTATTGCATGCGCCATGTAGTTTAACTGTTTTGAGGTTGTCAGCCAGTGCTGTTAAGGTGGAAGACATCAGCAGGCCTTGTAAAGAAGGCTAATGAGGAGGCTGGCAGGTAGTCACAGGGCCTTAAAATGTATAACCATTACACAAGGATAGGCACACTGCTGCAAGGGGATATATTTATACATAGACACACACACACACACACACACACACACACACACACACACACACACACACGCATTACACACACATCCCGTTTGAGAGATTAGCACCCCTACCTATTTATTACCATACACTACAGCACTATGTAGTTATCACATGCACCATGGAGCTTATCGGTTCTGATATTGTCAAACATGACTGTTAAGGTGGATGACATCAGCAGGTGTTCACAGGGACACCAATGTTGGGGAGGACACTAGTCACAGGCCCATAAAAAGAGTAGCCATTGCGCAGAGATAGGCTAGATGGGCATGTCTGTACTGTTGTAAGGGAAATATTTACATACACAAACACACACACACACACACACACACACACACACACACACACACACACACACACACACACACACACACATTGTGGCTGCTGTGAGATTTGGACACCTACCTGCCTGTAGTACAAATTGCACACAGCACCGGTTACATGTGGTGTACATGTGGCTACAGCCACAGAGTTGTGGGCTATGCAAACTGGCCTTGTCTTACACAGCCAGTGTGCCCTGCAGACTGAACCTGCTTTATGAAAAAAAAAAAAAAAAAAAAACACAAACAGCAAGAAGCAGGACCACACAGCAAAAAAAGTTTGAATTTTTTCCTCCACCACTGGTACCTCGGCCATTCACCTTCAACAGGCAAATGGCCGAGGTACCAGTGGTGGAGTGAAAGAATTCAAACTTTTTTTGCTGTGTAGTCCTGCTTCTTGCTGCTTGTTTTTTCTTATCCGTGTCGTGGTGTGGTCTTTACTATGAACCTGCTTTATGCTGTTATTGTATCTAGTGTCCTAGCAGTTAATACCTGTTAATACCCCTGCAAGGTCTGTACGGACACCAGTATCTCCATTTGTGTCTGGCTGCAGTTTGCCAGGTGGACAATTGGCCAGTGACAATATGACCTGTCCAAATCCTGCAATGAAGCCATTGCAAATTACAACACCTTCTCACCATTGTCTGTCTGTCTACAAGGTGACATTCCACAGGCACAGGGTTCTGTGGCTGAGTGGATTATGTTGTTATACAGCCTTGGTCTTTTACCATCAGACAACTGTTATGTGTGTAGGTGTAGATAATCCCAGCATTCTGCATGTAGGTGTGGACATTTATGCATCCCCACACACATATACACGTGTGTATATCTATCTATCTATGTATATATATATATATTTTTTTTTAAATATATATATATATATATATATATATATATATATATATAATATAGATATACATACTTATGGAGCTACATAATTATATATATATATATATATATATAAATATATATATATATATATATATATATATATATATATATATATTTATGTAGCTCCATAGATATGTATATCTATATCTATATGTGTGTGTATATATACATATATATACATATACATATATATATATATATATATATATATATATATATATATATATATATATATATAGAACCCATTCACATTGCCAAATGTACAGTTCTCCAAACCACAATTTGCCAAGACCATAACTCTGAATTTACACTTCTCCGAAATGGCACTTTGCCAAAACAGAAAATAGTTAAACCACATTCATTAATTTTTTGTAATTTTTGCAGGGTGGCAAGCCCCCCTGCACCCCCCATATGGGGAGCTGTGCCCCCCAGATCCCCTCCTAATTATATATACTAACTCTGAGATTGCACTACAGTGACAACATTATATTTGTTCATACATAATGCAGTGTGATCGCAAAGTGCCATTTTGGAGAAGTGCAAATTCAGTTATGGTCCTGGCAAAATGTAGTTCAGAGAACTGTACTTTTGGCAATGTGAATGGGAACTATATATATATATATATATATATATATATATATATATATATATATATATATATATATATATATATATATACATATACATATATATATATATATATATATATATATATATATATATATATATATATATATACATATATATATATACACACACACACACACACACACACACACACACACACACACACACACATATATATGTGTGTGCCACATAATGATAGATAGGGTGAGTATGTGTGAGGGGTATAGGGAGAGACAGATGCGTATACATATGCTGTCTGTATGCAAAGACATATTTTCACATATTAGTTCTTTAAACAGATGAGGCATCAGACACGGGCTCAAGTTAGCTAAGTGTAGGAGCATGCTCAGTGTGACTGTCAGTTCTTACAAGGTGACTCCAGGCCAGACCTACCTGTACTCCAGTCCAGGATTTTGTGTGCTGTAGCCAATTGGCTGCTACACCTGATTCAACAGTCCAGCACCTCCCTGATATTTTGTCCAAGGGATTCCCTGGCTGTGTGCTGAACATAATAATATGAGTCATACCTAGTGACTGTACAGATTGTAGTAGACTATACATGGTTTTGCGTCATATGTATGGTACATTTTACATAGCATTGTGATTTTTCTTGTACATTACTTGCAAATCATTATAGATTGATGTTAGGAAATAAAGACAGACATTTTGAGTTACTGACTCCATACACATTAGGGAACCAATGCTACTGCACAACCTGTTATTCTCTGATCTTTCTACATTTCTCTGGCCACTAGTTAAACCTTCTCGTTATATTTGGGCCTTTGTCCCACTACTGTTCATGGGTTTGTCCAGATTTCCTGCTCTAAGTAGTTGTAGGTATGCTCTGACTGGGGTGCATGATGTAACACATCACAGAGGGGGTGACAGTCTTCCCACCTCTGACTGCACATGTTTTTCAGAATGTCCAGCGTTCCACACCGTATGTCTGCTCTGCTCCTCACATGGTTGTGTTTTTTCAGTAATATACTACTACATGGAGCCCACTGAATTGTTGTCCATATTGACACAGTTAAGCGATGGCCTTTACATCCTGCTGCTACTCTGACTTGTTGCAACCTGCTGTTATAATAGCCACCTTCTGAGTTACTCAGAACATGTACAATGTCTGTACATTTGGCTCTCTGTCCCTCTATTCTCTCTGGCTTTGTCCAGCTTTCTTGCAGTAACAGATTGTGACATATTGATAGTGTGTGGGACTCATACAATAGGAGTACCTCACATGCAAAAGTTGTAGGTGCAACCAGCTTCAAACCATGAACACGATCAACCATGCTACTTTCTTAGCCCACTGACCCATTACAGCCACTGGAAAATGGTTTAATTCCTCACACTATCAACAGTAGACAGTCATATACACTTTGACCCCTGCATAGTGTGGAAAATAGGACATGTAGCCAGGTTGTTTGGGATAGCCCTGGGATTATGTGGTCTGCTGATAAATCCTTGCAAACATGCTCTGTTACTGCAGTTGTATGTGAACACTGATGTGTTGGGGGTAGGGGACTGTAGCATTAAGAGTCGTGCATCTGTCCTATAACCCCGCTGTTTGGTAATTCCATTACATACTACTGTAGGTTTTGCTGCCTTGTGGCCTACTGCATATTATGGGGCAATGACTATTGGACAGAGTACCTGTTGTCCCACACAGCTGTTTGCTCTCCACAAGTAGCCCAGTTGTCCACTCTATTCCCTTGCATAAATGCAGCAGGTTCATACATATACCATAGTCTAATACCCCTTACATTTGTTGTAAAGGAGAGTGACTAACCTTGTAGATGCAGCAGTTGAGATACCTGTTTTTCAGGGCTAACTCTGTCTGATGTATGCAGTACACAGCCAATACATGGTAAGGTACAGGTTGTGTGGTGTGACTGGCATTCTTTTACCATGTATACAAGTTGGAGTAAGGTGCCAGTCCTTAGGACTCTAGGTTGTCAGTGCATGTGCTATGCGTTGCCTCTTTGCCAAGGCGATGGCATACTGGGCATGCCGACATCTGCCTAAAGGGAGAGCCTCAGGGGATTCCTCCTCCAAATCCCCCTGTGGGTGTAGCTGTGGGGACCTTGGCACTGGTGAGGGGCTGTGTGTCCCTTCCCTGTGATGATCTTGCTGCAGCTGTTTCCACAGGATCATATTGTGTAGCGTGGCACATACTGTGAACATCTGTGACATGTGGTTGCAGAGTGCTGCAGGGCTCCACTAGATTTATTGAGGGACTGGAACCATGACACAAGCAGCCCAAAGACATGCTCTATGATGTTCCTAGTTTGTGCGTGGGCCTCATTATGGCATTCTTCAGTAGGAGTGTGTGCATTTCTGATGGGAGTCATCATCCACGGTTCCAGTGCATAGCCAGCATTTCCCAACTAGATGGCCATACAGGATGTCCCCCCTAGCAAACATCTGGTACAGCTGTGATGCATGCCAGATATGGCAGTTGTGATAACTGCCAGGGCTACCAGCACATACATTCATGATGATGCCCTGGACATTGCACATGACTTGGCAGTTAATGGAGTGATATCCCTTTTGGTTGATGTAGACTCTACCCTCCTCACCAGACAGTGCTTTAATGTGTACATGGGTACAGTCTATGGCACCCAGTACCTCAGGGTAGTGTGCTACATGGTAGAAGAGATTCATACTGCTGACCCTTTCCTCAGGGGTGTGGGGTAAAGGAATGTGCTCACTGTCATGTTTGTGCATGGCAGCCAGGAACTGATGGATTACACTGGATGCAGATCCCTGTGAGACCCCCCCCCCATCATGTCCCCAGTTGGTCTTTGAAAAGTTCCTGTAGCTAGTATTCTAAGGGCTACACATACCTTTGTTTCCACTGGGATGGGTTCCCCTCTGTTGGCTCTGGTTCTGAGTTGAGAGTGGCAGAGCTCAGTGAGTTCTTGTAGTAAGTCCCTGTCCACCTGTAGCTCTGTACAATCTCCAGATCATGTAGCTCCTGGAAGGCTACCCTGGGCCTGAACACACTTCTCCTTCTCAGTCTAGGCCTATTGTCAGTGGCAGCATCAGCACTGACCTCAGCCTCTAGCACATACAGATGTAGCAGAGCAGCAGCAGCCCCTAGCATTCGGTCTGTTAAAATTTCCAGGTCTGTACTCCAATGGTGCAGAGTATGGCAGAAAAATCAGATTGTAGGGTGTATGCATACCTTTAAGTGCTCTGCTGCAGATGCAGCATGTGTGATTGTATAACTATGATGCATTCCACCTGCCAGATACATCTCTGAGGGGTTTGAATGGCACAGTTTAAGTCGACAGAGGTTATCAGTATTTTACACATGATTGGTTTTTCAGGCAATTTCCTTTTTTTTTTTTTAAACTGCCTTCCCTGCTAAGCACTATGGCATGGCGCACAAACCCACGGCACTGTCTGGACATACCTCCCATGCATGGGCATGCTTCGCATAGCTCAAACTATCTAAAATACACATGCCCACAGCTAAACAAAGCTTAGCAGTACTGGACACACCGTGGTGCTTAGCTGAGTGGTGCACCATGCACACGGGCACCTCTGAGCTCCAACCAGCTTAAACATGTAATGACCCACCCTCATTGGATGTCAGCTAGTTCTTCTGAGGACACCAACATTGTTCTGGTGCTACACAGATTTTATCTGCAGACACAGTAGCCCATTTTTGCTATTTAGTAACCCCCATCTCATTTGCATACAGATCCATGCACATAACCTGGATACTTCATTATTCCAGGGCCTGCCTCCTTAGCAACCATTGAAATCTACCATTGTACATACTCCATGCAGGGCCCTTTAATGCATTATTCTCACATATTTCTTATTTTTAGTTTTTATACTTTTTATTTATTTTTTTTTTTGCATAACGGTTTGCTCGCTACTGCATGCCACACAAACGTAATATGGGTATTAATAAGATGCATTTATTACATTATTTTACATGATTTTTTGGATGCACAGGGCATAGTTTTGCCATACCTATGCCTACTATGCAATTTCTGACCTTCTAAATTGGCTTTTACAGCCCCTGTTTCATTTTTACTTTCTTGTACACAGAAATTTTTCTTGTACACTTCGGACACTAAAATGGGGTCTGCACAAGTGCCTATTTGCTTGCTGGATGACTCTGACACCCTCATTTGCATGCAATTCACCTGCTTATGAGGTGATTTGTATGCCACTGACACATCCGTGACCGCATCCTCGTGCTCGCCCCTCTGCTCTCTTTTTTGGATCGCATGGCAGCTTACTTCCATGTAAGCTCTGTGCCACTATGCCTGCATGGAAAATTACTCCATGTAGGCTTTACTGAATTCCCCCTAGTAAATATTAATTTTTCTAATGTTGTATAAGCAGCTTACAATATCTCCGTAACCATTCAAGCAAAATCTGTCCTGCGCTTTCATATGAGGCTAAACAGTTCTACTGTATGTGTCACTTGATTGTTGAGATAGAGAAATATGAAAATTATTATAATACAAATAAATAACATACACATACTATTCAAGATCTCTTTACCTGTACTAGACAGAGGTCAAACAACAATGCAGTTGTCTGCCATCATATAAGCCTTTTTTTTTGTACATAGCATGGTTTTGGAATTATTAATGCAAATGTGAACAAGCAATATTTAATGCCCAGAGGCATCAGTAGGATGTAAGTGCAGAAATGTCTGAAGGCGTCACTAGTCTGTAAGGATTCAAATAGTAGTGTGAGAACATTTGTTTAGAGAAATGCATTTGAGCTTGTTTACATAATACTGAGTCTGTGGGATGTGTGTATGTTGGAGGGATTTATACAGAAGTACTGAAGGTATGCTTACATACTGCAATGGGAAAAATGTACTTGTTCTGCATTTAATATTTAGTGCTTTATAGATGACGTGTTAAAGCATGTATAATAACCAAGCTAGAGAAGTGGCTTTTTTCCCTTGCAAAGATGAGAATGTTTTAATGAGAAAGGAAGATGGAGTAGGTCTGGTACTGAGAACGTAATCCATGAGCATGAAACGTGGTCCAGAGAAATAGGCAGTAGTTAAATACTGATTTAGACATGGAGAAATTCTTAGTGGTCCAGACTGAAACTTTAGTTTGGGTTTTGCTGGATTGGACTAAATGAGCTTTCAGATTATCTTTGCAAGATGTATTAGCTTTTAAAACAAATGGGTAAAATTTTGGCTTTTGGCAGTGATATGCAAAGGTCATCCAACACAGGAGGAGAAGCATTGATTACTGTAAATGAACTGGATAACTTAAAGGTTAAAGAAGGACTGCTTTTTGTTTTTATTACCTGATTTTAAGAATGTGCACATTCTACTCTGGTTAGCTGTCTGCCTACAAAATACCTGCAGAAATACAACAGTTGGATTCTTTGAACAAGAATGATTTTCATTTTAGTTTTTTAATGGTTGGTCACGGGGAGAACCAACCACTCTACTGGGTTTGGAGAACCTATAAGGGGATCTACTCCACAACTGGTAGCCTACATTTCATTTCTTTGTCTACCTAGGGAATTGGTGTTGGAGATAGAGGATGTTTTTTTTTTATTTTTATTTTGGCTTGGAAGTTGCATGTCATTTTATTTATATCAAACATCCTATCATTACAGTAGAACACTTGCTAAAGATCCTTTCCAAAAATAAAAATATGTTCGTCATGGAACCATATAACACATGTGGCTACTTGCTGAACAGCACTAAACATGCTCTGGTAGATCCACTCCTACAGCTCTTCAACCTGAGCTTAACAGCTAACCTTGTCCCAGAGGTATGGTGCACTACTAAATGTCACTTCACAAGGGTGACTCCACCCTGGGCACCAGAAACTACAGACTCATTAGCCTGATGAACCTCGTCTGCAAGGCCATGGAACAAATCATAACTGACCTGATAAACTACAATATTAAAAATCTTGTAAGAGCTGAGCCCCAGCAATCTGGCATTATTAACTCATTACGGCCAATTGCGCCTCCAGGTGTTTCTGCAGTTACCTCTTACTGCGCCTCTAGGTGTCAAATATTGCCTGTTCATACTTGCATTAATAATTCCAAAACCATGCTACATACAAGGTATCAGAATATTTTGTCTTGAAGCATACAAGATGGCAAACACAACTGTATTAATATTTGATCTCTGTCTAAGAGTATATATTAGAACTGTAAGGTGAAAACATAATTTTTTAAAGGCTCAAGTCACACCCACTGTGAGTTAAAGGTACATACTTGAAAGAGCTGTACTGGAGGGAATGAGTTAAGGATAAATTCTGTATCTGGTAAGTGTCTTTGAGAGAGTAACACAAGACGTGGACAGCGGTCATGCTGTCCATATGGCATATCTTCACCTCACTAAAGCATTTGGTACCATACCACATGCTAACATAATTAACAATTTAAACATGGTCTAAGTTTAGTTGATATATAGAAAGGTGCATCATAAACTAGCTATCTCTTCCAGATTCAGAGAAGTCCTTACCCCCTCTATATTCCACACTGATCAGACCCATCATAGAATACAATGCCTCCTTTGATATGCATCTTACTAGACATATTAGACAAAACTACGGTCCAAAAAAGAAGCAAAAATGTACAACCACAAAATGCCAGTAAAACCAAATAACTAATTTCACAGAACAAAACTTGAACCACAACATATTTAATAAAACACACAGACCTCTTAGTGCCTCAGCATACAGCCTTTACAGAGTAAAACTTCAAATGAGCACACAAACAGCCTTATATACATATTAAATAATTATCACTAATTATAATAAATTGAATAACTGCATACAACTGCAACTAAATAAAAACATTCCAACTGCATTCTGAATTCAAACCCCTAAGAACCAGGGTATCATATTTTAAAATGAAGACAGTTTCTTTATATACAATTTTTTCTTTATATTTTGACTATCGTATAAACCACAATTAACTTGATCTAAAACAGTGGCTTTTGAGCCACTTTCATCCCCTTGATGGAAATCTAAAAAAATGGCAAGCAATTAAACTCTTTAGTCTCCCTTTTCTAATGTCTCTAAGATGTTCCTGTAGACAAGTTTTAAATGCTTGCTTACTCTCCCCCACATAAAATTTGCCACAAGGGCATTTTATAGCATATACAACTCCCTCTGAATCACAGCTATACACATTTAGCTTCATATTTTATACCATTTACACATGGAAAATGAGATACTATACATTTGCAGCTACAGCATCTACCACATGGCTTAGTATCTTTATGAGGGGGAGATGTGTTTATAACATGTCTATTAATAGTCACTTCTGGAAGAACAAACTTTCTATGTGTAATCATATCTCCAACACTTCTCCCTCTTTTAAATGAGATACTTGGCAATCTAGGTAACAAATTCTGAAAGTCTATGGGCCAGATTCAGGAAGCCTCCGTGTAAGAGTTATAACTCTTACACGGAGGCTGCAGTTAAACGGTGTGATGTCAGCATGTTATGCATATGCATGAGGTGCATGAGGCATGCTGAATCACACTGTAACTCTTACACGGTCCGTGTAAGAGAGTAGGGGGCATGTCCGTAGGCTAAGCCCTGCATGCGGACACGCCCCCGTAAGTGTAGAATGGCTGAAAGTAAACAGCCACGAGAGAGGCCATGGAAATGTAAACAAACACACTACACAACACATTCCCCCACAGACCATCAGTGTACAAAGTGAACAGAGGCTATAAAATTAAAATAAAAACAGTTTTATTTTTTTAAACCCTGTAAATGTTTGCTACTGCGTGCGCTCGTGTGCGCGGGTGTGCTACTAGCGCAACTGCAGTTAGCAATCAGTGGAAAAGGATATGAGAACTAAATATGCAAAGTAAGCCAAGAAGAAATAGTTTAGCGGTAGAGTTGCTGGCTTAAGAGTAGGCAGGCAGGGTTCGAGCCCACACATCAACCTTTTTTTTTTTTGTAAAAAAGCCCTTGACAGTATTGTACAAATGTAAAAGTATACCCTTTTGTAAAATGGAATGAAATGGAGCATATATATTGAAGTAACACAATAATAAAAATAATTAGAAATGTACTGATAGCTAAGCTGCTGTGAGACACAGTGCCTGTAGGTGCGTAGTGTTTAAAAAGCTGCAAACTGTATGCCCGTTGCTAAGCACCGGTTTAACAGGCTGAAACTGTTTGTAACTAGCTGTGCTTAGCTTAGCATGTGTGTCACTAGCCAATTAAGGTTTATCCCAGCGCACACCGTTTGTGCGCCACTCCCACAAGCTAACTGCCAGTGCGCATGCGTTAGCTCCACGCAAACGAACGCAGATGTGCTTGTAAGTGCTTAAAAGTGCTTATGGCATGTTTGATTGACAGGTCCTCAACTCATTTCTGTCAGGAAAATTAAAAATCAGTGGTCAGATTCGAACCCAGGATACCATGCACTAAAGTCAAGGTACTAAACCACTAAGCCATGACAGCAATACCTCAAAATGCAGAAATAGCATATATATGGGATAAAATCCAGAATGGAGCATGATAAAGCATTTTCAGTGAAGTAGATACAATTCCAAAATGGCCAATCAGAGAAATGTGCGGGAAAAGCGGCATATATAAGCCCCATAGGCGGGAATACACACCAGAACCGATTGTAGAACAGACCTGCAGTCAGAATGAGTGGAGTAGGTGAGGGACGTTGCTTTCGAGCACAGCGTTGGGGCATTGAGGAGTCCAGATACATGGTCTGGCTCCTTGTCCATCATCACGAGGCCCAACTCATGCAGTGCCTGGTCTCATGGGGAGCGTACAGGGCGGAGGCATGGGACCAGTTGGCTCGTGATCTGACCAGTGCTACTGGCATTCCACGCACTGGTGAGCAGGTCCGTCACCACCATGCGGACCTGAAGCGGCGTAAACAAGACCAGTTGACCCAATGGATCCAGGAGGCCCGGGATATGCCCAACGCCCCACTACTGAGTAAGTTACATTTTACTCATGTATGTAAGGATTTCAACTAGCTGATACCATGGAGATGTGTAGTCCAATATTACTTCCTTTGTATTACAGCTGCAGGTGTCTGCTCTGCGATCCGTGAGACGCATGACCGTAGGCTGGCGCCGCTGCGCCACCATGCAGGTTAGTAACCCAATCTAGTACTTGTAAATAAATATTATAGTGTAGCATGTATCAGAACACTGCAGTGTATTGATTAAAAGTAATCTAATGTCCAAGCAAGAATTGAAAGTTTGCAGGTATGGCTGCAACAAGTTCATCAGTATGCAAGTGTAACTGGAAATATAATTGATAGAAATAAATAGTGCTGTAATACAGATGTCCCACCATTAATTAAATATAGTGTAACCTGCAGTAGTCTCAAGAGTACAGCTTCAGAATCTGAGGTAGTCACATGTGAGATATATCCCCTGTTGAAATGCTGAATCATGACAGAAGTGAGGCTGTTGGAAAGTGTTTGAATCACCACCAGTCTAATATGTGAACAAAGCCTAGAAGTACCAACCTGAACTGTGAAGTTGCAGGATGTGTGAGAGTGACAGAAAGGGTCATGTATGAATAAATAAAGTAGTAATAACCCCTGAATATATTAGCCCCAGTGTGTTTCTACAGAACTAAATGCATGTGGGAAGTACAAATTAACATCCCAAACTGATTTCAGTGTGTCAGAATCTGGAATGTCTAGGCCAAAATCTGTATATGGTGATAACAGTAAACAATTTGCAGATAGAATGAATGATTATCTGACAGACTAAACAGCCATAGTTGTCCCCTGTCCTGTCATCAAAGTGTAGCAGGATGATGTATCTGATCAAATTCAAAATAACTAGGATAGTGATGTATTTGTAACAGGTGTAGCATGACAGTCAAATAAAAATTATTTTGAAATATCAGCCTCAACTTAATTGTGTACCTATTACAAATGTATATCAATGTGTAACTTATGAATGTGTCATCACTTTCTATCTCCACCCAACCCTATAATTCCATATAACAACACCCAATAAATATTGGTATGTGAACATTTCATTAACCATGGACATTTTTCCATTTCAAAAATATATGCATGTCTGTTCGTGCATGTGCCCTGTTCATACCTGCAAATCTGATGGCCTGTTGCCATTAATCAACCCTGCATGTTGTTTGATTGTGTATTTCCGTTCAAATAATGCATGTGATATTGATATGCCCCTTGTTCAATGGTGTTAATATCTGGGTGTTTGTTTAATGGGAATACCAATGCATGCTGTTACAACTAATCTGAATGGAATAATATGCCACTAACCCAAACTAACATGACTACTCACAAACCTAGAACGCTTGGGAAGGCAGGTCCCAGCGGACCCACCTCTCCCACCTCAGCTGGCGACTGCACCTGGCACTAGTGCCCACGCCGGACCCTCCTCCGGTGGTTCTGTGCCACCTTCGGGTGGAAGCGCTGCAGGGGATGGGGCCCATCCCCCCTCTGCAAGCGTGGCCGGAGGAGTTCGTCCACTCACCCTCCAAGGTGTCCAGTCTGTGGTGCGAAGGGAGATCCAAGACTCCGTTCTTGGGCCCCTACACCAGCTTGAGGCTCGTGTGGCACAGCTAACGGCCCTGCCTGTTGCCCCGCCTACACAGCCCCCAGCACAGCCCCGTCCTGGGCTGTGAAGGAACAGTGGCAACTGCCTATGGGTGGGGATATCAGTTCCACTGTTGTCATCTGTGGACTCATGCGTCTTGGATATCCCAACCTCCGTCCCCGTCAATTGTGTAACCCCCCCACGTGTGTCATACCCCGCCCCTGTATGCGTCTTGTCTGTTAACCTACCCAACCTACCTCCCCAGCTATACCGACTTCCTTCACCTGACATACCACTCTCACCTGAAAAAAAAAGGGCACTCTGTACCCACAAAAAAATTACGCCCCATACATAGCTGTCCATGTCGCACACATGTCCGCTTGACATTGAAACTGTTAATTACAGCTGGCTATACAACAAACATTAATGTTGTCCTGACACCTCTCTCAGGGGTGGAAGGTTTCAAATGTCTCACCAAAATACATGGAAATGCACAGCTGTTGCTGCTAAAGACATGGGCATCTATGGGCCTTACCTACATCCCTCCTGCAAATCCCACGCTTGTTTCCCTACTGTCTTACCCTCTTTGTGACCCCTTTTTCACCACTTTCCTGTCACCCCTTTTTCTTTTCTTTCAAAGAAAATAGCACGGGTGTGCGCTTGTGTTAGCGGAGCTCACCGCCAGTGCGCATGCGTGAGCTCCGCGCAAACGAGCGCAGACCTGGTTTTAAGTGCTTAAAAGTGCCTTTATGGCACTTTGATTGACAGGTCCTGTACTCATTTTGAAAGTCTGGAAAGAAAAATAAATTCCTACTGCCAGTCTCAAACCCAGGACCTTGGTAACATTAGTCTGCATGACCTACCACTAAGCCATAACTGCCATACAAGAGCATAGTGCTAAAATAAATATAACATGTAATAGTAGGAATCAATATAAAGGCAATATAGGAGGTGTACTACCCAATGCATTTCAGGTAGAGTTTTAATGGCCGAATTACTGGATTCCCACACTAGTTCAGTGTTAACAGAAACAGCCCTACTAATTGTTTGCTTGTACATAATAATGTAAGGTAATGTACACATAAGAAGGTATGTAAATGTACACATACATATATATAAATATATAGTAATACATATGAAATATAGTCGTAGGTGTTAGTATCCATACACACTCACTACAGGAGACAGTGAAGATAAATGCAGCAGCCAGAATCTGCAACACAGCCTGACCCCTCTGAGACCCACTAACCCTTTTAACTGCTTAAAGGTGGCTTCAGCACTTTGATTGACAGGTCCTGTACTCATTTTGAAGGTTTGGAAAGAAAAATAAATTCCCACTGCCAGTCTCAAACCCAGGACCTTGGTAACATTAGTCTGTATGACCTATCACTAAGCCATGACTGCCACATGAGAGCGTCGTGCTAAAATAAATATAACATGTAATAGTAGGAATCAATATAAAGGCAATATAGGAGGTGTACTACCCAATGCATTTCAGGTAGGGCTTTAATGGCCGAATTACTGGATTTCCACACTAGTTCAGTGTTAACAGAAACAGCCCTACTAATTTTTCGCTTGTACATAATAATGTAAGGTAATGTACACATAAGAAGGTATGTATATGTACACATACATACATATATATGAATATATAGTAATACATATGAAATATAGTCGTAGGTGTCAGTGTCCATACACACTCACTACAGGAGACAGTGAAGATAAATGCAGCAGCCAGAATCTGCAACATGGCCTGACTCCTGTGAGACCTACTAACCCCTTAACTGCTTGAAGGTGCCTCCAGCACTTTGATTGATAGACCCTGTACTCAATTTGAAAGCAAAATACAAGCATACTAGTAGGCCCTACCACAAGACCATTGTAACACTAGTCTGTATGACCTACCAGCAAGACATGACTCTCATACAGGGATATAGTCCTAAATAAGTGGAACATGTAATAGTAGGAATGAAGATAAAGGCAATATAGTATGTGTACTACCCAAAGCATGTCAGGCAGACTTTCACTGTCCCAATTACTGGATTCCCATACTAGTGTGTGTTAACAGAAACAGCCCTGAAAATTGTTAGCTTGTACCCAATATTGTCAGCTAATGTACATATATGACAGTATGTATATGTACACATATGTATATATAGCAATACATAATAAATATAGTTGTGGGTGTCAGTATGCATACACACTCACTACAGGGAACAGGTGGGAGAAATGCAGCAACCTGAATTCACAACACAGCATGAAGCATGAGAGATGTACTAACCTTCACACTCACAGAACATTTTCCAACAGCATACCAGCATGGTCCACGCCTACAATCTGAAAGGGCAATGCCTATCTCACATACCTTTTATAGCACTGTCCTGAAATCACAGTGAGACATGCAATCAGTACACAACTGGTTGTATGCAATTAGCCAATGCTGCCTTACAATTGGTGCAGAGGCCATCACATGGGCCTATGCAGATACCTACAAAAGCATTCAGTACCCACACTCCACACATGCAATACAATCATTGCACAAACCTGAGAAAGAGAGAGAGAGAGAGAAACAGAAATAAGAAAATAAACAGACTGACAGCAGCAAAACCAGCAGCAGCAGCAGAAAACAGCAAGCAGCAAGCAGCACCACTGACACAGCAACAGCTGCCACAAACACAGGTAATGCAAAGTAGCAGGTTAATACTGTGTTTACTGTGACACCTCCAAATGTATCATAGTTCACTATCTATAGGTATGTCCATGAGATAGGTTGTGTGTACATAGTCCTGAAATATATACATATGTAATATTGCTGTACATGTTGCCCATACTTAAAACTTCCATAGCTTAGAACACAAGGCCAGTTGTGCATATGATGCAGTAGTTACCAGGGTCAGTAGAGGTTACTCCTCATTGGTGTGGGACCACTGTGTATGTATGGCACTGTTCAGGTACATATCCCGTAGTATGGCCAGGGATTAATATCAGTCTGTCATGTGGTACTATGTCCTCCAGGGGTGAATGTAGCACACATCCAGGGATACCATTTCGTAACAGTGATGCTATGTCTTCTGCAATGTTGAGGGTGGCTCTCACCTGGACATGTGAGAGGATAGGGAGGTTACAGTCATCTGGGATAACTAATACCACATGTGTAGGAGAATGGGGGGGGTACCTGCACCTAAACTGTCTGCAACAATGTTGCCAATATCTGTGCATTTGGTGAATGTGAAGCATCTTAACACTGCTGACCACAGATGCCTTGCCTTCATGTGAATCTGCCCTGTGCTGCAGTAGCCTCCTGCTATTGTTATACAATATGCCTGTATCTGTAGTCCACTGGACAGGATTAATAAGTGGTGTGCAGTTGTTCTGGGTTAGATATGTGTGTGCACAGTACATGCAGTATGTGGGATGTCTGTGGTAAGCATATGCAAAGGGGCGGTGTGTGTTGTGGCTTCCACTGCCCCAATGGGCTGCATGGATAGCATCACTGTCATAACTAGTGAATAACTGTGTAATTACATGCATACATAGCAAGGTAGTGTACTGTGCTTGTGGTGTTGTTCGGATATGTATATCCAGGCTGAGTAATGTGTGTCCACATCACAGGGTTGGATGGCAACACACATCCAGTATGTAGGGATGAACACCCAGAGTGTGTCAGACGTGTCGCCTGTGCAGAAATATCTGGCCATTACCTGTGCATCCCCCACAACACACACACATGCAACATATGGCAGAAGTACTATAGCAGTACACACGTGTTCGTAGGTTCATACTAGGCTATTTGCCCTAGGGCATTGATAAGCCTAGTAGAATGTGTTTGTCTTTCGCCACCCAATTACAAGTTATGCTGCTATGCCCTTGTCCGACGTTAGTATACTGTGCCTCTGTCTAACAGTGACATAGAAGTGATACCTGGGGTACAACTATGATCTCCATCCACTCATCCAGATTCCTATGGAAGAGAGTCAATGAGGGACTCTGCCTAACCTGTAGTGTGAGCTCATTCCAGAGTGAAGGGAGCCTCTTGGTTAGTAATATGCCCCTCCAGCATGTCCATGTATGTCAGTGCTGAGGTCCAGGTCTCCTGAGCATGTGGCTGTATGGGACTCTGATTGCCTGAGGTGCAGCATGTTCATTACTGCTGGGTAGGACATGGCTGTATATGGCACGCACAGATTGCCTCTGAACAGGCACTATGACACTGAGTCCAGCTGGATTTCCTTTACCTGGGCAGCATATGACATCTGTTTGAGCCATTGCATCCTCTTGATGAGGTACTGTTGTCCTGTACCAGTTGCTGTAGGTGTCTGGTTAGGTACATCCCAAAAGGTGCATTGTACACAATTATAGGCCTGATGATGGATGAGTAAAGAGGCACAATGACCTCCCCTGCCATACATGTGAATCCCTCATGATTAGCTGGGCTATATAACATGTCTTTCAATCCACATTGGCCATGTGGTTGACAAATGACAGACTGCTACCATGTTTCTTCCCCAGGTCCCCAACTACGTCTTCTGTACTCAATGGCCTAACACCTATGTTGTACTTTGCCACCAATGTGGAGGCATGGGAATCTGCATTGAATACTGATACTCCCCCTCCCTTGTTCAAGTGTTGGGGCCGACAAGAATGGTAACAGCTATAACTTGGTAGTACTGGTGTGCTCCTGTGAAACCTGAAACAGGTTTATGTTACTGCACAGATATCGATGTCCAGAATGCTAATTAGGGTTTTGAGTGCGTACATCCTGAGGTCTAGACTTCCGGTGTTGAGTAGCATCACTCTTACTTCCTCATCCTTTGTGATACAAATGGATGTGGGTTTGCCTTATGAGCCTTGCCTAATACAGGCACTATGGGTGTAGCAAGAGGCTTCGCCAAATTCCAATAGGACAGGGGTGACAGGTGCAAGCTGTCCCTAGCAAAGCATACCACCCCAAGATGGCAGGCATTGGCACACCTGTGAATGACACCAGTATGTCAGTCAATTGTTGGAAGGGATCATCGTGCCTTGATATTGTGGCATCGTTCTTGGTGAGGGTAGGATGCTACTCAAGGTCAGGGTCAAACTGTCTTGGGCTACGTGCTCAGAGAGCTCTGTACTGTCTCATGTCATGTAGTCAAGGGAGGTATGTGTCAGGTCATTCACACCAGCATGGACATTGACTGAGTCATACCTGTACTTGCCTTGGGGTTACCTGAGTGTTTGTGTTATGTGGCAGGTCATAGTGCCCGACAGGCTGCACACCGTGACCCTCACCTCGTTAAGCCTGGTGAACGTGATGTTAGTATGCCTGATGATAGAGGCACCTAGTACAGGTGTATGAGGTGTGTTGTTTACTGTTAATGACTGTGAGTGTTCAGCACATTGGCTTTGTGTGATATGTGTTGCACGTGTTCGTTTCTGTGGTAGTGGTTGCCTGAGTGTCTGCTTAGGAGGTCTCTGCTGCATAGGCAGACCTGTAGTCCGAGCCTAGAAGTATGTTCATGTGTGATCATGTGTTAGTTCTGCTGTCGTGGTAGGTCTATGTGAGACTGGAAGTGTAGTGAGTGTGGTTTCCTTCGCCACCTGACTGGTTATGGCAGTATTGAGTAGACAGAGCCTAGCCTCCAGTTTGGTATATGGTTGCATCACTCACATGAGTTTGAATTTGTTATTAGGAGGAGGGGGTTGTCTGTGTACATGTAGCTGTTCTAACATTGTCTCTGGAGTACCACACTCACCAGCTGGACTGGGGAGGGAACTGACAACTGACCTCTGGACATGCTAGAATACTATTGTGAATTCCGTAATAATTGAAAACAAGGTCCAGTGGGGAGTGAGGGTGTACTGATATTACCTACAACTGCTGACTGATATAAAGCGTCAGTGAGCAAGTGCCAGGTAACCTAAGTGCAATGTGTCACAATTAAGTAAATGCAACAATGACAAGCAGTCACTTGCTGTCATGTGTAACATGGAAATACGTACAGTAAGCAATTCAGATATCAGTAGTGAGTCACAGACGTGTTGAGAAGCTGTGTATTATGTGGAAGTAGCATACCAGTGAAATAACAAGCTAACAAATAACAAGAATATAAACAAAGGTACATCCAGGAGGCCTGGATGTAGTGTTTGCTACAGCAAACAAGGTGTAGCAATGTCAGTAAGATACAGCTCAGATATGCAGGCACTATAAACCTGAAACCAGATGTCCCCAGCTATGAATGGCAGAGTACAGCCTATTGTCACACACGAGTGCAGACCACAAACCTTGTTATTGTTAAATAACTGGCCTGAAGGCCAACTGCCTATACCAGAACTAATACACTTGTACACTGGGCCCTCAATCAGCAGTTCCCAACTTCAATGGATGAAAGATATGTGTCCTGCCACCACAGTGCTTGCCACAAACATCCCTAATGTAAAACAACTGGTCTGAAGGCCAAGTGCTTAGTCCAAATGACTTAGAATGATAGCTACACTGTAATCAAGTTACAACCAAGCAGTAATAAGTACAATTTAATACTCCCTGTATAGAATGTGTACGATGTATTGCTGAGATACTATGCTGATAACCTGTTTGTGTACCTTTCCAGGTTAACATGGCTCCAAAAAGGAACCCAGCATATTCTGCTGCAGAGGATGACATGATTCACCAGAGTCTGGTGCGTGACTATGCCATCCTGTTCTCACGCACCACCCAGAATCAGCAGGAGAGGTCTGCACTGTGGCAAAACCTAGTTCATAGGTTCATAGGTTCATACTAGGCTATCTGCCCGAGGGCATTTACAAGCCTAGCCCATAGTTTTGTGGCTTACGCCACCCCTTTAGTATGGGGAACTATACCCATTATTTTGCTGTGCCTCTGTCGAGCAGTGACACTGAGGTAATCCCTGGGGTATATCTGCGATCTCCCATCCATTGGTCAAGATTTCTCTTGAACAAGGCCAGCGAGGTGCTCTGCCTCACATATACCGGGATTTTATTCCACAGCATAGGGAGTCTTTGGGTGATGAATCTATCCCTCCAGCACGTCCTATTAATAGCCGTGTCGAGGTTTAAGTCTCCCGCCCTTGTGGCTCTGACGGATCTAGATTTTTGAGGTGAAGCATATTCATCAAATCTGGGTTTGACATGGCCTTGTATGTTAGGCAAAGGTCACCTCTGAGCAAGCGGTGGCGACTGAATAGAGCTGGAGTTCTTTCAGTCGGGCAGCATAGGACAGATGTTTGAGACCCTTTATCCTTTTGGTGAGGAACTTTTGTGGCCTCTCCAGCTGCTGCAAGTGTCGGGTCAGATACATTCCGAATGGGGCATTGTACTCAATCATTGGTCTGATGAGTGATGAGTATAGGGAGACTATGACCTCTCTTGATCTAGATGAGAATCCCTTCATGATAAGGTGGGCAATGTAGAAGGTCTTCCTAACTACTTTAGCTACATGGGTGTCGAATGACAGACTACTATCAACCTGGGTCCCCAGGTCTCTGATAACTTCTTCTGTGCTCAGTGGATTGCCACCTATTTGGTAGCTAGGGGTAACCTTGTTTTTCCGAAGGGTATGACTATGCATTTTTTGGCATTTAACTTTAGGCCATGGCTCTGGCACCAGTTATCCATTTCTGTGAGACCCTTCTGAAGGATATCTGTGTCAGATGTGTTTTCTACTATGGCCCAGTTTGCAGTCATCTGCAAACTTTGTCAGCCATAACCCTCCTGTGTTTGCTTGTACTTGGAAAAGTAGATGCCAAACAAGAGTGGGCCCAGGACTGAGCCCTGTGGTACACCACTTGTGACAGGCTTTGAGTCTGACATGGCGCCAGCAACTCTGACCCTGTGGGTTCTGTCACTCAGCCAGTTTGCAACCCATCTTGTGATGTATGGGTTAACATTTAAGCTGATGAGTTTTTCAATGATACCAGTGGGGTATTGTATCGAAGGCCTTCGCCAGATCGAGGTAGGCTGTATGGACTGCCTTTCCTCATCAATGGCTTTGGTGACTGTTTGAAAAAGTCAACCAAGTTTAGAAGGCATGATCTGCCTTTGACAAAGCCAAACTGGGATGGATCCAAAGTCTGCAAATTCCCTATGTCTTTATTTATGAGGTCCATTATGATCCTCTCCATGGCGTTGCAGATAAGGCTTGTCAAGCTAATGGGCGGTAATTTCCAGGGTCGGTGGAGGCACCGCCTTTGAAGTGGGACCACAGTTGCAGTGCGCCACTCCTGGAGTGCGTATCCAGAGGTAAGACTATGATTAAACAGCTGTCCTAGCTGTGGGTTTAATTCCTCGTTGAGTTCATGGAGCACACAGCCGGGACACCATCAGGTCCCATGGATGCTGTGTTTTTGCTTTGGAGAGAGCAGTTCTCACTTGGGCATTGGAGATGTTTGGGGGCTGCAATCGCTGGTATAGATATCTCTCCTTTTGAGGGGAGGGGAGAAGTTTGCACTGAACCTGTCAGCCAGTATGTTGGCAATGTCTGTAGGATCAGTAATCTTCACATCATTTTGAACTAATTCTGAGCATATCTGGGAGTTTCCTCCCAGGTTTCTAACATAGCTAAAGAAGGCCTTATGATTGTCTTTTGAGTCTTTAGCTATTTTTCTCTCAAAATTTGCTTTAAATGATTTTATGAGAGCTCTTAGTTTTTTACTTATAGTGATCAAGGGTGTCTTACCTTTTAAGGATTTTGCTCTATCTTGTAGTAGCTTCCTCCTTTTGTTGTAGAGTTTGTTTATGGCTGGGGTCCACCAGACTGGGCCTTGCCTTTGGTACAAAGAGTCTTTGTTTTGCTTGGGATTGCCTTATCCATGCAGTCCTGCAGGTGCTGGTAGAAAGCATTTGTAAGTGATTCAGCGGCTTGAGTACTGTTTTCCGCCGGCTCGGGGGCCTTAAAGGAGACCACACTAGTCTTTAGAAGTGTGAAGTCGGCTTTAGAGAAGTTCTTTACTGTGGTCTTTTTTATTTCAGGTGGGGGTGGGATGAGGACCTCCAGCGAGATTAGTTTGTGATCTGATCTCACCAGTGAGGGGTATACTTCGGGTATAGTTAGCAGGATAAATGATGTTGGCATGCATGATAGGACATATGAGCAGGTGAGACATCACTGCAGTGATTTGATTAGAAATGTCCGCCAGCGTGCTGCAGATATCCGCAGGCAACAGGTTGCCACAGGTGGGGGGGTGGCCACACATCCCCCCCTCACCAGACAGGAGGGGCTACTGCTAAGTGTTGTGGATCCAGCCCCAGAACAACAACAGCAACAGTCATGCATCATGATGGAGGTTGGATCCACACAGCAGCAAGACACCGAGCGTGCAGGTAAGATGCCATATTTATTTATTGTTATTACTTTTACATTTGTTGACCAAGATAGTCTAGCTGGATATATGTCCATTTTCAGTAGAGGCCTGGGGAGAAAAGTTCCACACATAACATAATAAAGGCAGACAGACAAGTTGTCAATACAGACAGCCAACATAATAGAAATATACACCAGCCTGTTAATTAAATCAACATACATTTAAGGAAGTCAAACAGTTTAGAGTCATACACAATGTACAGTCGATTTCAAAGCAATTCTACCTAAAGCATAACGGTTATGCAATAAGGCAAAAGCCATATAGATAATAGTTAGGGCTCAGAAGGGTAGAGAAGTAGAAGGAGTATGGAAGATAAAATAATAGGGAAGAGGCAGGAGTCAAGAAGGGAAGTGAGGAAAAGAAGGAAGACAGTCAAGAGGAGGTGGGAGGGATGGGAGAAGTAGGTCAGAGCATAGAAGGACATCAAGGTGAAAGAAACAGGGTAGAAGCTAGTTTTTATGCACAATGAGGGGTTAAAGGTAAAGAGAGGGTGGGGAGAGGGACGTTAGCCTGGAGTCCAACAAGAACAAAGCCAGTGGTTTTGAAAGTACAGTTTGAGTTGTTGTTTGAAGAGAGGTAAGGGTGAGATTAGAGTTAACTCCTGGTATGTACATATGACTGTTCTGTACACTGTTACTTCATGCACGCATAAGGTGTGCATGTGGTATGTATCTGTCATCATGATATGTAATTGTGCATGTGTGATACAGACATTATGAGCAGCTGATGTGTATAAGGGAACTAGTGTACTACTGTACTGTATCATGTGCAAAACAAATGGCACACTTGTGCCAACTGACATTACTCTCTTCACACTTCCAGGTCCCTCCCATCTAGCAACGAGGCAGGCCATACATGCTGGTGAGTGTTTTTAACATTACCTGAAAAAGAATTTATAATACTAGTAAGAGTAGTGTAACTCTGTAGTAGACATGCTGGTGAGTGTGTTAATAATACCTGTAATACCAAGTTGTACTAAATTAAGAGTAGTGTAACATGGTACTGATGTGTGTGTTTACTGTGGGGTGTGCATGTGTGCGAGTGTGCCTGTGCCCATGTGTGCATGTGTGTTAGTGTCCATGAGTGCATGTGTCCATTTCTGAATGTGTGCATTAGTATTGAAGTGCATCTCTGTCAAATATGTGTTGAGACTGTAATCTGTGTTCCCTGTTTTCCTCCCGTAGGTTCTGGTGCTGCTCTGGTGACCTGCAGCAGGGAACCTGAATTTTGTGCCCCAGGTACTGATGATGATGAAATGTCTGTAATGGTGCAGGAAGGTGTGTCTGGGTCCACCATTGGTCAGCCAATTGACAGTACACAGCTGTCAACCCCGTCAATGTGCACAGTCATCCTGCCGTTACATCCTTTGTCACCATTGTCCCTAGGTGATGGACAGTCTGCAGTGGGCATAGATCAGGGTAATGTGGTACCTGTGGTACATGCATCCCCACAAAGCAGCCATGAGCAGGGTCCTCCAATGGTACCACGCAGACAGTCACCCATGGGTTCTCGTGGGGGCATCCATGGCCGTACTGCCTCTGGCCGACGTGCCCAAGGAGGTATGTCAACCTCCACTATGTTTCGAACTGTCATGCAGGCACAGGCTCATATGGAAAAGTACACCAGACAGGGTCTGAGGGAGCTGAGAGCATGTTGCACAGCCATGACAGACGGCATGCGTGACGTTGCGAATGCTATCCGTAACTTCACAGATGTCATTGACAGTCGTTGTGGGGGCATAGAACAGCTGCTCCACAACCAGATGTCCATGGGCCAGGGCGATGGTGTGCATTTGCGACGTCGACGTGGCCGTATGCCAGCAACAGCACCAGCTGGCAGTGGCCGTGGACGACAACAGGCCCACTCACGCACCTCAAGTGCCAGCACCAGCCCCAGCAATGCTGGGTCTGTGCTGTCATCAAGACGCCCCAGGAGACCACGTGCACGTGGCTCTGGACAGTCCCAACAGGGAACTGTGTCCAGTCAACACACCCCTGCTTCTGATGACAGTACCCAGTCTGGGTTAGTACCGGATACGGCCCGTAGCACCCCTGCCAGGCATAGGTACCGTGTCCGTGCCCACAGACACTGATCTGGATGACCTGACAGGTGCAGTCTGTGGCTGTCCACAAAACCCTGTACATGGCAGCCATTATGTGGGACTGCATGCATGCTTACACACATGCAGAAACCTAACACCTAGGGCAAACACATACACACACACACTGCACCAACACTGGTCCACCCTGTACTGCTGCCCCTCACAAACACACATACACACACATGTCAATTGGTGTTACCAGTGGCTGGCTTGGGCATACCTAACCCACACCCTGTGCATATGATGACACTGTGCCACCTCCTGCATACTACAACATTGGTGAAGGAAAAGGTAAACACATTGCTGATGCACAGGGTGACTACATAGATGTGTATAAGTAGTAACATGTTGGTAAGTGTTCACTGTTCCAGTATGATTGTGTGTATATCCCAGCAGTCCTGCTACAGTAACTGTATGAATGTCCTCAATTGTTATCTGCAACCATACTACTTACCAAAGTGTACCAGCTGCACACCATCACATGCCAACATTGACTATGGGAATGTGCATCATGTGCTGTTATGTAGATTCAGCTATATGTATCTGTTCTGTCACACATGCATTTATACACACCCTGCTACCCACACACATGCACACGCTCACCTGCCATTTCCATTATTTATTACCCTACATGAGTAGCTGTTGATACATGACAGGTACACATTTGAGAAGTGCACTATGTTGTTTACTACTGACGTCCTCTTCTCTACCTGTACTCACAGGTTGCAGGCAACCTCATCAGTTCAAAGATGTAATGTGCATCAGGTACTGTGGTACCCTGATTGCCACATCAAACATGTTTCCCATACAGAAATGCACACATGGACACATCCCACATCCACACACTTGCCACATTCAGGCTTCAAAACACTATCTAGGTATATTCTGGTACATGTGCCTATTACAGTAGCATGTAACACTATACTGAGTACTGGCAGTTGTCTGTTGTCATGTTGTTTGTATAGAATAAAAGAATTGTTTGATTATCCTACTTCGTTTTGTGGACATTACTTGAAGAAGTGTTACCTTACATGTGTTATTGGTACCACCACCTTCTCTTATGTAGTTTTGTTTGTATAGGGTGCTGTCAACATCACTGCTTGTTAAGGGTAATGAGCACCCTGCAGTGCATAGCCCCATGTGGCAAAAGCCACATCCCACCCCCATCATTGTGCACACACACTAACCCCACCCACAGTAAAACACATACTTTCCATTTGCAAGATTCAAACCCATACCTAACTGTGTTATGACAGTAGAAACAGACACATTAGCAGAGTGTGCTATTTGCAGTAGTTGGAGAAATTCTTTCTAAAGCTGTACTTAGAGGGTGCTGACATCATCTGTGTGTAGGAGGAGGGATGTGCATCCTGTAGTGTGTTCTCCCAGTTGGCAAAAGGCACTTATCCTCCCAGCATAGGGCACACACATAAACCCCACTCATACTAACACACATACATTCCCTTTGCAGGATTCAAACCCCTACCTAACTATGTTATGACACTGGAGAAAGACGCATTAGCAGAGCGCGCTATGCGAATTACTGGAGGACTTTAATACAGGTAATATAGTTATAGAGTCCTGACATCATCAGTGTTTCAAAAGGGGATCTGCATCCTGTACTGTACTGTCACAGTTGCTAATAGGGGCATTTCCCACACACACATTGATGTGTTCAAGGTTTGCATATGTGGGGGATCCAGTACTCCAGTGTGATTAGTATATGGTTTGATTGCAACAATGAGGGATATACTCCCAGTGGTGAGCATTTTGTACTCATGTTTGTGATGATCAGGTCTAGTATATCTGCCCCTCTTGTGGGAAGGTTGGTTACCTGTTCCATAGCTAAAGAATGTCTGATCTATGGGAACCCTAGAGCTTGGGTATTGTGGCTTGTGTAATGTTCACAGTCTATGTTTGGGTAGCTGACGTCACCCAGTATGATGGTGTTTGCAGAGAAATCTATACTCTCCTGTGTCAGCATGAAGGCTGTGTGGGAGTCCTGAGTTTGAGAGGGTGCTGTAAGAGCTCCTCTGTGTCTCTTTCCATGTGGTCCAGGGAGGTACATCTCAGGTTGTTTGCACCAGCATGGACAATGACTGCCTCATAGTTGTACTTGTTGTGGAGTGACCTGTGTGCCTGTGTTATGTGGCACATTCTATCACCCGACAGGTAGCTAAATGTGACCCTCACCTTGCTCTGTCTGGAGGGCGGCACATCTGTCAACAGCTCATGTCAAGCAAGTTCACACCCCTCATAAATGATGTGGAAACCTTCAAAGGCCCCAGGCCTGTTGAAAATATGGACCAGACTGCAGATACCTGTATAGAGGCATTCTATGGACACATTCAGGAATGCATGGATCATGAAACCACATATGAAAGCATGACCCAATTCTCCAAAGGCAGATGTCCTGGGTGCCGGACACCAGCCGTAAACACACTATACAATAGAAGGATGACGCCACTACATGATACAACAACCTCCCAAAATGTGAAGGCACCACTGATGAGTATTGGAAGACAACTACAGGCACCCATACAATTGTCTAAGGCCATCTTTGAGAGAAGATTCCACAAGCCACTGAGGATAATCACAAGGCTGTCTGTAGTTATGTTAGGAACCTGGGTGGTACTACCCAGATATGCTCAGAGGTAATCCAAGATGTCACACAAAATACAAAACACACAGACATTGCCATCATCCTAGTGGACAGGTTCACTGCTGCCTTCTCCCCCCCACCACACCAAAAGGGCAAATATGTCTCACGGAGTGCTGCCCCCCCTGACATCACAGATGCTCAGGTAAGAGATGCCCTTCCCAAAGCAATAAACACTGCATCAATGGGACCAGACAGTGTCTCAGGCTGTGTCCTACATGAACCACAAGAAGAGCTACACCCAGACATAACACCACTGTTCAATCCCAGCCTTACTACACGATATGTGGCCAGAGAGTGGCGTACAGCAACAGTGGTCCCTCTACATTCAGGTGGTGCCTTCACGGATCTTGGACACTATTCACCCCATATGTCTGACTAGCTTTGTCTGCAAAGCTATGGCAAGGATCATCATGAACCTCACATATGTCGATATTGTGGACCTACAGACATGTCACCATACACAGTTTGACTTTGTTAATCGCAGATCCTGCCTCTCAAACCTGTTTGATTTCTTTGAAACAGTCACCAAGGCCACTGTCAAGGGGAAGGAGGTCTACACAGCCTACCTGGACCTTGCATAAGCCTTTGATACAATACCCCACTTGTGCATTCTAGGGAAGCTCACCAGTGTACATATTAACCCCTATGCCACTATGGTTATTGCACAGTGGCTCAAGGGCAGAACACACATGGCTAGAATTGCTGGAGCCATGTCAGCCTCCAACCTGGTACAAGTGGTGTCCCACAAGGCTCAGCCCTGGGAGCTGTCATGTTCATTATATATTTATCATAGGTACAGGCCAACATGGAAGTACTGTGGCTGAGCAAGTCGCAGGTGACTGCAAACCAGACGCCATAATCAACTCTCCAGCTAACACATGCATCCTCCAAAAGGGCCTCTTGCAAACACACGACTTGTGCCACAGCCATGGCCTCAAGGTGAATGACAGAAAGCGTATAGTCATCCCCTTTGTCAAACATAAAGTGACCACAAAATACCACATATGTGTTAATCCATTAAGTGCAGACGAAGGAATTATGGACCTTGGGGTACACAGGTTGATAGCATTCTACCATTTGACAACAACATGGACAAAGTGGTTAGGTAAGCATGTTATATGGGCCACATCATCATGATGGGATCCACATGTAGATCAGGGGAGGACATTGTGCCCCTTTACTCATCCCTCATCATGCCCATAATTGACTATGATGAACCTGTCGGCATGCACCTTACCAGACACCTGCAGCAACTGGAGATACCACATACGTACCTCGACAAGAGGATCAAAGGGCTCAAACAGATGCCACATACTGACTGGTTAAAGAAACAGCAGCTCTACTCAGTGGCATACTGCCTCTTCATAGGCAATCTGTGCCTGACATATAAAGCCATGTCAAACCCTCACTTAATGGCCATGCTGCACCTCAGAATATCCAGATCCCATCAGGATACATGCTGGAAAGACTTGAACCTCAGGAGTGATATACATAGGACATGCTGGAGGGGCACACTCACAACTCAGAGGCTCCCTTCATTCTTGAATATTATCCCAATAGAGGTTAGGCAGAGTGACTCAGTGACTATCTTCAAGAGTGATATTAATGACTGGATGTGACATTGTAGGGTTACCCTGGGTATCACTTATGTGTCACTGTGAGACAGAGGCACAGTATACTAACCTTGGAAAAGGGCATAGCAAGACAGATTTACAATGCATGTTGAAAGCCACACACATTCTGGCTAGGTGGATTCATGCCCTGGGCAGACATCCCTGTATGAACCTATGGACCTATGTATCTTGTTCACCATTGGCCCTATGTGCTGTTAATCACCAATGCAATCTCAATAATATGGTAGCATGTGCAAAGGTCAGTTGTCAGTCACCTCTATGGTACAGGTGTGGAATATGTGTGTCATGTAGTAATGTCACAGCTGCCACATGTACACAGTCAACCCTATCCCCTACCCATGGATGTACAATACATGTATGAGATGGAAACACATGGCCAAACTGTGGACTAAGCACTCTGTACCCAGTACTGGCATAACCTGTCTGGTGGCATGAAATACTACAGTGACAGCAATACCAATCTGATGTGGACCTACACGGACAGCAATACAAGCATGGAAACACACCAGGTCAGTTGTGGAGCCTAAGGATAGCATCCTGCATGACTGGCAGACATCTCTGCAGCTGGCACACAGGCATACATTAGGCCTGCACACAGCACGCATAACACATAGCACACAAATCCTGTGTGTCAAACAAGCACAGTCTGTACAGCTATACAACACTACTGCCGCAGTTGTGTTAGGTACATTTATTGTCCAGTACAGTGAGAACATGCTCACCAGGCTGGACAAGGTGTAGGTCACAGTGATATGCTCATGGGGCACTGTGGTCCACCACATAACACAAACATACAGGTCAGTCAGATGCTTGGACACATATGACTCAGTCATTGTCCATGCCACCACAGCTGATGTGGGATGTCCCTCACTGGGATACATGATAGGGAACATGGAAGGGCTCACTGAGCAAGTGACACAGGCTGGTAGACCCCTGACCTTGGTTGGCATCAGACCCTCACCAGGGATTCTGACATATTACTGAATGCTAATGAATTAGTGTAGCTACAACACCCTAGCTGAACGGTTATTAGCATGCAGTCACTGCATTGCTATGGAATAACGTCTTACCACTCCCACAACAGGTGAAAACATGCAGCACCTGTATATCAACAACATGTAGACTATATGCCCCAGACCAGGTGTGTATCCCTCACTACTAGGCTGATAGCATCTACATCTCACACTGTATATACACATCCCACATGCAGCACCTGCACAGAAGACCACAGTCATAATGTTACCCTGTGCAAATACCATGTATTCACATATGGCAGGCATCACACATGGTAACTATTGAAGGTCACAGGTACATATGTGTATTTGGCACACACATACATCATGTGTGCATTGCCATAACTGGTTTAATCAATGTCATGCATTATTGTGAGGGACAACCCGCACACATGGGCATTCTGTGTGGGCAAAACACACGTGGCATGTCTGTAATCAAACGCCATACATAATTGTGATATCGTTTAGAAAGGGGTATGTGCATCCTGTAGTGTGTTTTCCCAGTTGCCAAAAGGGATATTTCAGTCATACACACTTACCCCCCAACTTCGCACACACTTGCTGGATTCAAACCCCTACCTAACTATGTTATGACACTAGAGACGGACGCATTAGCGCAGCATGCTATTTGCATTACTGGGAGAGTGCTTTTCCCCTGATATACTTATAGGGTGCTGACATCATCAGAGTTTAGAAAGTGGAATGAGCATCCTGTGGTGTGTTTTCCCAGTTGCCAAAAGGGATGTTCCTTTCATACACACTTACACCCCTTCACACACACTTGCCACTTGCTGGATTCAAACCCCTCCCTAACTATTTTATGACACTAGAGACGGATGCATTAGCACAGCGCACTATTTGCATTACTGGGAGATTTCCTTTCCCCTGATATACTTATAGGGTGCTGACATCATCAGAGTTTAGAAAGTGGAATGAGCATCCTGTGGTGTGTTTTCCCAGTTGCCAAAAGGGATGTTTCTTTCATACACACTTACCCCCCTTCACACACACTTGCCACTTGCTGGATTCAAATCCCTATCTAACTATGGTATGACACTAGAAACGGATGCATTAGCACAGCGCGCTATTTGCATTACTGGGAGATTTCCTTTCCCCTGATATACTTATAGGGTGCTGACATCATCAGAGTTTAGAAAGTGGAATGAGCATCCTGTGGTGTGTTTTCCCAGTTGCCAAAAGGGATGTTCTTTTCATACACACTTACACACACACACGTACCCCTCTTCACACACACTTGCTGGATTCAAACACCTACCTAACTATGTTATGACACTAGAGACGGACGCATTAGCACAGCGCGCTATTCGCATTATTGGGAGATTGCTTTTCCCCTGATATACTTATAGGGTGCTGACATCATCAGAGTTTAGAAAGTAGAATGAGCATCCTGTGGTGTGTTTTCCCAGTTGCCAAAAGGGATGTTCCTTTCATACACACTTACCCCCCTTCACACACACACTTGCTACTTGCTGAATTCAAACCCCTACCTAACTATGCTATGACACTAGAGACGGATGCATTAGCACAGTGCGCTATTCGCATTACTGGGAGATTTCCTTTCCCCTGATATACTTATAGGGTGCTGACATCATCAGAGTTTAGAAAGTGGAATGAGCATCCTGTGGTGTGTTTTCCCAGTTGCCAAAAGGGATGCTCCTTTCATACACACTTACACGCACACTTTCCTCCCTTCACACACACTTGCTGGATTCAAATCCCTACCTAACTATGTTATGACACTAGAGACAGACGCATTAGCGGAGCATGCTATTTGGATTATTGAGAGATCCCTTTTCTCCTGATATACTTATAGGGTGCTTACATGATCAGTGTCTAGAAAGGGGAATGAGCATCCTCTGGTGTGTTTTTACAGTTGCTAGGAGTAACATTTGGACCAAGTGTGTGAGCATGCCCAGTTCAGCCTTCCCATGGCATGTTGTGTGAAAGATGTCTCATTTATCTAAGTGTGTGAGCATGCCCAGTGTGGGCTTTCCATATGTTGAACTCTGCAGCCCATCACATTTGTGGATGAGTGTGACCTTCAACAAATACCTCCAGTTTATGTGTGTTCTGTGCCATGTTGTGTAGTTACTGTCCAAATGCTTTTTGTGTGAACACAACAGGGAGTATACTGTGCCTGCAGGTTTTGCATGGGATACTTTGCACACAATTGTCAACATCCGTTCATACTGACCTAACACTGTAGTACTGTATAGTGTAGTGGTTCAGTACTTTCACTGTGGTGGTCAGTATCCTGGGCTTTAGTCCTATCACTGCTTTACATTTCCATAGTGTGCACAACAGCCTGGTTAGGGTCCAGTTGTGCACATCTGCACAAAGGTGGTGCCTCTACGGAC
The DNA here is from genome assembly GCF_019279795.1 of Protopterus annectens. Classification (NCBI taxonomy): domain Eukaryota; kingdom Metazoa; phylum Chordata; order Ceratodontiformes; family Protopteridae; genus Protopterus; species Protopterus annectens. The sequence goes on along the minus strand of NC_056732.1, from coordinate 992,608,128 downwards.
CCTGGTAATTACTGCCCCATAAGCTTAACAAGTCTAGTCTGCAAAGCTATGGAGAGGATCATAATTGAGCTCATAAACAAAGATATAGGGGACATGCAGACATTGTACCCGTCCCAATTTGGCTTGGTCAAGGGCAGATCATGCCTTTTGTACTCAGTTGACATCTTCAAAATGGTCACTTAGGCCATTGTTGGGGAAAGGCAGTCCATACAGCCTACCTTGGCCTTGCAAACACTTTCAACACAATACCCCACTCAGGTATTGTGGAAAACCCTAACAACTGAAATGTAAACCCATATGTCACAAGATGGCTTGCAAACTGGCTTAAGGACGGGACCCACAGGGTTAGAGTTGCTGGCACTATGTTAGACTCCAGGCTGGTCACAGGTGGTGTCACACAGGGCTCAGTCCTTGGCCCCCTATTGTTTGTCATGTACTTCCCAGAAGTACAGGCCAACATGGGAGGACTTTGGCTGACAATGTTTGCAGATGACTGCACACTGGGTGCCATAGTGGACAGTGCATCAGACACGGATATCCTTCAGAAGGGACTCACGGTAACTGATAGCTGGTGCCAGAGCCATGGCCTGAAGGCAAAGTGCACAACATGTGCAGACATACCCTTCAGGAAAAGCAAGGTAACCCCAAGCTACCATATAGGTGGCAATCCTCTAAGCACAGAGGAGGTTATCATGGACCTGGGGACCCAGGTTGACAGTCGCCGTTCTTCTGACACTCATGTTGTTAAAGTGGCTAGAAAGACCTTCTACATTGCCCACCTGATCAGGATGGGATTCACATCCAGATCTAGTGGGTCATTGTTCCCCTGTACTCTTCACTTATCAGACCGGTGATCAAGTAGAATGCCCTATTCTGGATGTATCTCACCCAACATCTGCAGCAATTGGAGACACCCTGAATGTCCCCCACCTAAAGGATAAAGGAACCCCAACATCTGTCATATGCTGCCAGATTGAAGACACTCCCACTCTATTCAGTCACATACCATCTGCTTAGAGGTGACGTGCCTGACATGCAAGGCCATGTCCAAACAGGGATTAATGGACATGCTCCACCTCAGAATTGGCAGATCCACCTGAACCAGTAGTGCAAGTGACTTACACCTTAGCATGAATGTACGTTGGACATGTTGGAGTGATGGAGTTGTCACTCGGAGACTCCCTATGCTGTGGAATACAATCCCGGTCCATGTGAGGCAGAGCACCTTGCTGGCTGTGTTCAAGAGGTATCTTGACCTGTGGATGGGAGGTCATACGTTTAACCCGGGGATCGTCACTGTGTCACTGCTGGAGAGAGGCACGACAAAATAATGGGCACAGTACTGTTTCCATATAAGGGGTGGTGTACGCCAACAAACTCTGAGCTAGGCTTATACCTGCCTTAGGGAAGATAGCCTAGTATAACCCTATGTACCTATGAACCTATCTGACCATGTTGCATTATGTTCAGATGTGAACTGCTTACAAGAGCCTCATCCAACATCAGTAGTGTATTCCACAACATGGGTGTACATTGGCAAACACTACCGATGTGCCCTAGACCATTTCTAATGCTAGTCGGAGAGTGTGTTTGTCCGTCAACACATTGTAAGTGTAGTTTGCCATGACATATGTCTTGTTTAGTATACTGTGCCTCTGTCTACCTGTGACATAACATTGATACCCAGGGTAAACCTACCATCTCCCATCCACTCATTAGGATTCCTGTTGAGGGGAATCAACGAGTGACTCTACGGATAACCTGTACTGGTAGTTTACTCATGCGTGGGGGTGGCTTCTGTGTTATGGTAATGCAGTACAGCCTGTCCTATGTATGTCAGTGCTGTGGTTCAGGTCCCTCATGTGCATAGCTCCCTGCCATTCAGATTGTACAAGGTGCAGCATGTGCATTGATTCCAGCTTGGACATGGCTTTCTACATCAGGCACAGCTTGCGTCTGGGTGGACAGCATGGCAGTGTGTGGAGCTGCACTCTGTTTAATCAGGCGACACATTACATGTGTTCCAGCTCTTTCATACTCCTGGCGAGGTACTGTTGTGGACTTTACAGTTGCTGGATGTGTCTGCATGAGGTACACCCCACAGGGGCTGTTGTGGTCATTTCTAATGCTGATGAAAGATAACTGCAGAACCACAATGACCTCCCTTAGCTAGATGTCAGAAAGCATGGACCATGCAATCACAAATAAAAACAGGACCCTCTCCACAAAGGGAAAGTGGCCTGTCTGGTGGACCACAGCCATAAACAAACTGTATAACAGATGAGGGATACTTATGCAAGACAGAGCTACATCTCCAAAAGGGAAGACAGCTGTGATTAGCACTAGTAGAAAGCTACATTATGTCATAAAGACATGCAAGGTCAACTTGGGGACATAAATCACCAAAGACAATGAAGGTAACCACACTGCTTTCTTCAGTTATGTCAGACACCTGGTTGAGAACCCTCAGATATGCTCAGAGTTGGTACACAACAACATATATTCCAGTGACCTGACAGATATTGGCAACATTCCGGCAGACAGCTTCAGTGCGATTTACCCCCTCCCTCACCCCCAAAAGAAGATAGTTATTACAGCTGTATGTAACCTCACTGTCATCTTGGATGTCCATGTGAGAGCCGCACTCAGCAAAGACAAGTACACAGCATCAATGGGACCTGATGGTATCCTCAGTTGCATGCTATGTGAACTCCAGAAGGAGCTGGACCCGTATATACAAATGCTATTTAACCTTAGCCTTGCTACAGGATATGTACCTGAACACTGGCGTACGGCAACAGTGGTCCCACTCCACAAAGGAGATGCCTCCACAGACCATGGCAACTACCACCACACAAGCTTAACCAGCCTTGTCTGCAAAGCTATGGGAAGAGTCATTATGGAGCTCTTACACAGAGACATTGCTGACCTACAGACCCTTGATCCCACCCAGTTCAGCTTTGTACAGGGCAGATCCTGCCTTTTGCACCTAGTTGACTACTATGAAACTGTCAGTAGGGCCATTGATGAAGGCTACACAGTCCACACAGCCTACCTGCACTTGGCTAAGGCCTGTGACACAATACCCCACTCAGGCATCATAGACAAGCTCAACAGCTGACATATAACACCATATGTCACAGGATAGGTTGCAAAATGGCTAGGAAACAGAACCCAAAAAGTCAACATTGCAGGTGCCTTGTCGGATTCAAAGCCAGTCACAGGTGGTGTCCCACAAGGATGTGTCCTGGGACCCCTCTTAATTGGTATTTACTTTTCAGATGTGAAAGCAAACATAGGAGGGTTGTGGCTGACAAAGTTTGCAGATGACTGCAAGCTAGGCACCATAGTGAATACATCAGCTGGCACACACATCCTACAGAATGCCGTCACAAAGATGGATAGCTGGTGCCAGACTCATGGCCTGAAACTGAATGCAACTGATGTGTAGTCATCCCCTTTGGGAGGAACAAAGTACCCACAGATCAATACATAGACAGCAACCCACTGAGCACAGAAAACAAATCAGACACCTGGGGACACATGTAGATAGTGACATCTCGTTTGACACCCATGTTGCCAAAGTGGTTAGAAAGACTATCTATCTTGGCCACCTTATCATGGAGGGTTTTCCATCCAGATCATAGGAGGTCATTGTACCACTATACTTCTCCCTTATCAGGCCCATGATTGAATACAAAGCCCCATTTGGTATGTACCTCACCCAGCACTTGCAACAGCTGGAGAGACCCCAAAAGTACCTTACCATGAAGATCAGGGGTCTACAACACATGTCATATGCTTCCAGAATAGAGGAAACCCAGTTGTATTCAGTGTCATACTGCGTACTTACAGGTGACCTATGCCTGACATACAAGACCATGTCCAATCAGGATTTGGTGGACATGCTCCACTGCAAGCAATCCAAATCCACCAGAACCATGAGAGCTGCAGATTTGAACCTCAGCACATACATGTATAGGACATGCTGGAGGGACAGAGTCATAACTCAGAGGCATCTCACACTCTAGCAGAGTATCCCAGTTCATGTTGGACAGAGTCCCTCACTGACTCTCTTCAAGAGACATCTGGACAACTGCATATGAGACAGAGGCACAGACTAGACAGAGGCACAGTCATGTTATTCAATTACGTAAGGGGTCATAATGTGTCACTACTAAGTCAGAGGCACAATATTCGAATCTATTCTGTACACTTATTACCACTATAAGGTGGCAATAGCCACATCACTATGGCTAGGCATATACATGCACTAGGGCAGATAGCCTACTAGTAGACTATGACACTATGAAACTATGGTGTATGTGTAGGTATTGTCAGTCAAGCACTATGATGTGGTTTGGGGGGCTTGATATCTCACTGTATTCCAACATTGTTTTGTCTATTCCTTCTAGCATGTCTAGGGATCAGTTGCTAGTGTCCTCTCCTGCTCAGCTGGTGAACCTGGGAATATTGAGGCAATGTTACAATTGCCTCATGTACATTGACAACCCTCTCCTTCTCCCATAAAACACACATACATGTGAGAGATGCAACTATATAGCCAAAGTGGAGGCTGAGCTCTCTCAACATAGGACTAGCAAGACCAGAGAGAAGGTGAAGGTAACCACACACATCACAAACCCAGTCTCACATAGCACTATCACAACTTAAAATCATACACATAGACACACGAAGACATACTCGGAGGCTCTGATCAGAATTCTACCAAAACAGCGGCCACCACAGCAGACACCCACACAACTGCCTCCACAGGGCACAGCACATGCAACACACAGACCACAGAGTCAGTGTGCCAAACAGTCACAGCCCTTAAGGCCAAACACAATGCCAGACACACTTGTCATAGGTGACTCCATAGTCAGACACACTGACGTCCCGCTCACCAGATCGGGTACGGAGGAGGTCACAGTAAGCTGCCTATCGGGCACTGGAATCCACCACATAATGCAAGCACTCAGGTCACTCAACTGCAAGTACAAGTCTGACCCAGTCATTATCCATGCTGGTGTGAACAACCTGAGATGTACCTCCCTGGACTACATGGAAAGAGACATAGAGGATCCCTATGATTATGTAGGCCAGGCAGGTATAACCCTGACCTTGAGCAGTATACTACCTTCACCAAGTATGATGCCACATAAACAGAGACAAGATGATCAGCTGTAATAATTTGCTTAAACTATGGTGTCATTCAAAGGGGGTCCAATGTCTGTCTGCCTGGGATGACATGCTGGACAGGCCATGCTGATTTGCAAGGGACGGCTTGCACCTGTCACCCCTGGGCTTCCAGATTTCGGATGATGCTCTTGCCACCCCCATTGTGCCTTTTTTATGCAAGAATCATATTCTACACCTACCACCCTAGAACACAGAAAAGGAAAGACACTAAGGGTAATGCTGCTCAATGCCAGAGGTCTCAACCTCAAGCTGCACACACTAGATGCCCTTCTCAGTATGTAGCACATTGATGTCTGTGCTGTGCCTGAAACCTGGTTCACGGCTTCTGACAGCACCCCGGCACTATCGGGTGTTACCTCATATCATGCGTTCCGGCACCAAAATCCGGACAACACCAGGAAAGGAGGGTGGGTGTCCATATTCATCAAGGACACCCTCACCTCAAGGTTGGTGGCAACACACGATGTATCGGAGACCATCCAGGTGCCAGTAACCGTAGGCAAGACTGCTCTGCAGTTTGTAGCATGTTACATGCCACCCTCTCAAACTCAGGTACCTCACACAGCTGTCCGAAAACACTGGAGGGATAACTGTATCTCCAAACACCATCATACTGGGTGATTCCAACTATCCAAATATAGACTGGGATCACTAGTCAAGCCCCAACACTCTAACCCAAAGGTTCCAAGAGTTCATACACTCAAATGCCATGGAACAACTGGTCACCATCCCCACAAGTGGAGACAACATACTAGAACTCATCATCACGAACATGGGGTCACACTGTTCAACACCAGCAGTATACCCATCATTGGTGAGATCAGATCATGCACTAATCTCAGTGGGAGTCCACATCCCACCCACACCCCAGATGGAAAAACAAACAGTGAAAACCATCTCAAATGCCGACTTCACATTTCTAAGGACTGGTGTGGTCTCTTTCAAGGCCCCCAAGCCAGCGGACACCATTACCCAAGCCGCTGTATCACTTACAAATGCCTTCTACCAGCACCTCCAGGACTGCATGGATCAAGCAATCCCAAACAAAACAAAGAATCTTTGTACCACAGGCAAGCATCCAGTCTGGTGGACCCCAGCCATAAACAAGCTCTACAACAAAAGGAAGGAGCTACTACAACATAGAGCGACATCCGTAGAAGGGAAGACACCCCTGCTCATTATGAGTAAAACACTGGGTTCCCCCATACAATCATCCAAATCAAGTTTTGGAAGTAAACCTGCTCAGGACTCAAGGGACAATCATGAGGCCTTTTTTACCTATGTTTGACACCTGGGAGGGAACTCCCAGATATGCTCAGAATTAGTTCGGAATGATGTAAATATCACTGAACCTACAAACATTGCCAACATTCTGGCTGACAGATTCAGAGCGGATTTCTCCCCCCCCTCCCCCCAACTGGAGGGGTATCTACACCGGAGGATTGTAGCCCCCCAAACATCTCCAATGCTGGGGTGAGAACTGCTCTATCCAAGGCAGAAAACACTTTATCCATGGGACCAGATTGTGTCCCCAGTTGTGTGCTCCATGAACTCAATGAGGAATTACACCCGCAGTTAGGGCAGCTGTTTAATCTTAGCCTCACCTCAGGATATGTGCCCAAGGAGTGGCATACGGCAATGGTGGACCCACTTCACAAAGGAGGTGCCTCCACCAACCCCGGAAACTACCATCCCATCAGCTTGACAAGCCTGCTCTGCTAAGCTATGGAGAGGATCATAATGGGAATGATAAATGAAGACATAGGGGACTTGCAGACATTGGATCCAATCCAGTTTGGCTTTGTCAAGGGCAGATCATGCCTTTTAAACTTGGTTGACTTTTTCATGACAGTCACCCAGGCCATTGACATGGGCAAGGCAGTCCACACAGCCTACCTTGACCTGGCAAAGGCTTTCGACACAATACCCCATTCAGGTATCATTGAAAACATCACCAGCTTAAATGTGAGCCCATACATCACAGGATGGGTTGCAAACTGGCTAAGTGACAGAACACACAGGGTCAAGGTTGCTGGTGCCATGTCACACTCCAGAGCTGTCACAAGTGGTGTCCCACAGGGCTCAGTCCTGGGCCCACTTTTGTTCATCATCTACTTTTCAGAAGTACAAGCAAACACAGGAGGATTATGGCTGACAAAGTTTGAAGATGACTGCAAACTGGGAACCATAGTTGGAAACCCATCTGACACAGACATCCTTCAGAAGGGTCTCATAGACACAGATAACTGGTGCCAGAGCCATGGCCTTACATTAAACGCTAAACAATGCATAGTCATACCCTTCGGGAACAACAGGGTTACCCCTAGTTCCCATCTAGGTGGCAATCCTCTAAGCACAGAAGAGGTTATCAGGGACCTGGGCACCCAGGTTGACAGTAATATTTCATTTGGCACTCACGTTGCCAGAATAGGCCTGGGGCTGTTCCTGCTATTAGGACAGAGGTGTGACCTGGTAGTGTCAGGGTGCTGATGTGGGCTTTGACCCTGTTTTCTATTACAGCACTGATATCTACATTCTCTATACTGTGTGCGTTTACACTGCACGCATTTATACTTCTGGCATTGGGTAGCATTACATCTAGGTTACTATCCCTTGTGGTACCTATGAGTTAGGTTTGTGTTTTTTGTGGTTTATGATTGGTGAGGGTGGATGTTAGTCAGGTCCTCAGGTGTGCATATGGTACATGGTATTACATTACTTAACACATGGCATTCATGCCTCAGGTGGTGCTGCAGGGCTGCCTCTGTCGGATGCACATACTACACTCCCTGTACATGTTTGGAAGCAGGTTGTGTCATGTTAGGCATCCCTGTTACTATATGAGTGAGTCAGAGCGGGTATCAGTCCCAGTGTTCCTACTGACCAAGTGTATGTGCTATGCGTTGCCTCTTTGCCAAGGCCAGGGCATACTGGGCACGCCTCCTTCTGCCTACTGGGACAAGGTCAGGTTGTTCCTCCTCCGAGTCACCCTCTGCCTGTGGTGGCCTTGGCAATGGTGGGGGGATGTTAGGCCCAGCCCTGTGCTGATCCTGCTGCAGCTGTTTCCGCAGGATCATATTATGTAGCATAGCACATATCATGACCATTTGGGTACATGTAGTTGGTGTGTACTGCAAGGCTCCACCAGATGTGTCCAGACACCAGAACCATGACCTGAGCAGCCCAAACACATGCTCTATGACATTACGTGTTTGTGCGTGTGCCTCATTATGGCGTTCCTGTTCAGGTGTGTGTGCATTTCTGATGGGTGTCATCAGCCACGGCTCAAGTGCATAACCTGCATCCCCCACTAGGTGTCTGTGTGGGAAGTCCCCACTGGCAAATGATTGGTACAGCTGCGTCAGATGCCAGATGTGGGAATCGTGGTAGCTCCCAGGGCAGCCAGCACACACATTCATTATTATGCCCTGGGCATCACACATGACCTGGCAGTTGATGGAGGGGTATCCCTTGAGGTTAATGTAGACTCTACCCCGCTCACCAGCTGGTGCTTTGATGCATACGTGCGTGCAGTCTATTGCACCCAGCACCTCAGGGTATCCCGCTATTTGCTGGAAGAGACGCATATTGCTGGCCACAACCTCACGGTCATTAGGGACATATATATGATCACCGACATGTGCTGACATGGCATCCAGGAACTGGTGCAGTACCCTGGAGGCTGATGCCTGTGATATCCCCATCATATCACCAGTTGGTCTCTGGAAGGTACCTGTTGCTAGTATTCTTAGGCCAACACATACCTTGGTTTCCACTGGGATGGGTTCCCCTCTGTTGGTTCTGTGTGTGAGATGTGGCCTGCACAGCTCAACAATCTGCTGCAGAAGGTCTCTGTCCACTCTGTAGCGCTCTACTATCTCCAGCTCATGTAACCCATGGTAGGTGACCCTAGGCCTGTATACTCTTCTCCTTCTCCTTACTCTGGGTTGTCTGTCAGCATCTGCATTGTCACCACCCTCAGCAATTCGCCTATGCCTGATTATAACAGCTATGGCAGCCCCTAGCATTTCTGCTCTGAGTTCAGCTTTTTTCAGTTTTCAATTCTGATAGCTTACTTTCTTGCAGTATCTCTTGTGAGAAACACCCTGCACTGCTCTTTGCAGTGGTTTAAATGCCGGGCTGGGCTTCTAGTCTGCCTGCATAATTGCCTGCTTCCAATTGTTTCCAACAATTAACTGCAGCAGTATCCTCTGGCAGTTTCCGTGTAATTTAGTTGTTTCCTGTTTCCTCTCTGTTTCCTGAGGGGGAGCAATGTACACACCAGCTTAAACACGCTCACAGTCATTTAAACGCGTGCACACATCCCTACACAGTGTTACACGCGCGCACACATCCTTACATGGTGTGAACTAGGCTGATTCATGTTAAAACGCGCGCACACTACCTTACTCACGTGCACGCCCGCGCAAACCATTGTAAACGGTTTGCAACACACTCCCATATGTTGAGCCTGCCTTACACACGCGCACACGCGCGCATGCATGTATTTCAAGAAACTTTGAGTGTAGGTATAGCGTAAACCTTCAATTTCTTGACTTTCCTAGTGTTCTGTTGGGACACACCTCCCTCCCTGAAGTCTGTCTGTCATCTTTCACCTTACATTGCCCTCCAGTCTGGTACATTTGTATCTATCCTTCCCCCCCGTGATGTCACCTACCTCTTACTCTGTTTCTCCCCCTTCTCTAACTCTTACACTACTCAGAAAGTGCTCATTACCTATGTGGCAGTGTGATTCAGTATTGTAACCCTCATTTACATAGGATTGCCTAGTAATGACTAGTTACATGTCTTACACGGAGCTTCCCCCCCTTGACAACCACTAAACGGAGGCCATATTGTTTTTGGTCTGCAAATCCCTCCATTGACATTCCATGTAATACATAAATCCCACAATTGTGGGCTTATAAGCTTCGTTTTTTAGTTTTAGGTAGCGCACCCCGATTGCGCTGCAGTTAAACCTCACAATCCCGTGACAAAAAAAAAAGTTATATAACATATTTTTGCAACACTTTTTCATGCCAATGGCCACATATTTGGCCATTGGCATGCTTAATGAAACAAATGCACCCTTTATTTGGAGCTGACATAGCTCCGTTTTAATTGCAGAAATGTACTCAGTTGTCAGCTGAGTACATTTCTGCAGCTAACACGTCCGTTACACGGACTGGTTTCTGCTTCGTGGATCGCTCAGATACCTCATTTGCATATCTTTGAGCTGCAAATGAGGTATTGAGCATTTCCACGCCCAGTCCGTGTAAGAGACGTGTTAGCTGTCTCTTACACGGAGATTTGGGCTGTTCCTGAATCGGGAGGCATACACGGAGGCTTACACTACTCTTGAACTCCGTGTAAGCCTTCCTGAATCTGGCCCTATATGTCCAACCAAATAATCCCAATAACATTTTGCAACTTTAATCACTGGATCACTAAATGTACTATATGTAGTGATAAAGTACATCTTTTCAATCCCACTATCTATTCTGTTCTTACTTTTTTGGTTATTATTGCCCACACTATATTTTTTCTTTTGTGTATCCAACCTCATAACCTCTAATACACTTTTCTCAAGTATATTTAAATCATAGCCCCCTTTCCATCTCTTGAATGAATTCAGAATGTACATTACACAATCTTCTCATTCTTAGGAAGTCCCCATATGGCAAAGCTGCAATAGTATGACTCGGATGGCAGCTATGTCCATGTAATATATTTATTATATTTATTTATTATATATTATGCATTTGAAGTGACCCTAGAGGTTCCTCACAAAAAAATATATAAAAATTCACAGGCCTAAAAAACCTGGGCTGCCAGGAGATGCTGTAGGGTCTGTCCCTGCAGTCATTGTCAATATGTGCCTTGCTTTTTGGGTCATAAAGGACCTGGGAGTCCAAGACTTCTAATATCTCCACAAATCAAACAGTAAAAACTGCAAGAAAAACTCAGCCAACCTAATGACCCTTTAAGGAGAATGTCCATGGCTTTTTTTTTTACTTTTTAAGTATTTATGGTTCCATTCAGGCCAATAAAGCCAAACCCCACTAGCTGTGGGTATGCATTTTTCAGCCATTTTATTTTGCTGTACGTTAATCTTTATGAGCAGACCATGAGTTTCTGAAGTATAGCCAAACTATCAACTTATGGTTTGCTGACAAGGTCAATAAAAAGTCCAAAAAGTCCAAAACATGCCTGTCCACAGCTGGTAGGGCTAATTAATAAAACAAAAATTCTCTTTACTTTTCTCCTCAAAAATAAGACAAATTTTAATTATTTAAATAGAACCAATTTGCTCCAAGCATTCACACTTCATTGGCCAAACATTACAAAGTTAAAAGTACTAGTAAAATCATAATTGGCTGAACCTTTGGGTGAGGTGAGGGTGAGAACCCCCCACTTTCAACTACTACCCAATGTGCACTTTAATTGCTGTCAGCATAGTGATTACATGGAGACATTTGGGTTGTCATTTCTGAAATAACCACAAGCTCACACATCTGGAAAAAGAAGATTGGAGTAATAAATCTTCTTCCGGCTACCACGGAAATGCCTTTGTGAGTGGTTCTGAGGTTTACCTATCAAACTCTTTCCTCAAGAATTCTGGACAAAGCTAAAAATAACAGGGAATGAAGCATCAACACCAGGGAAAATTTTAACATTACTGATTCATTGTCTGCATGTCCTCCCCGCAGTTGGGTAACATTCGAAAGACATGGGTGCGTAAATGGGCATGCCTTTGTTGAAGGTTGGACGTCGAGCTGGCACCTCGATGTTTCATAAAAATCTACTGCCAATCATTAGCAAACCGGTGTTCCGCTGTGGCAACCCCTTACTGGGAAAAACAACTGATTCATTTAAAAATTAAATAGGGCAGGTTTTGCATCAACATGTATTTTCTGAACAATAGAAGTATGAATCTTCCATGCCTGGTATTAGTGACTGACTATAATACTCAGCAGACCACTCAACTTTTGCTTAAGAATTCTGAACAAACCCGCAAATAATGCGGGGATAAAATAAAACAAAAACAGGTCAATGACCCTCAAAACAAGTAAAAAAGCACAAACACCAAAACCGTACCAGCCACAATGAGTTTAATGCTCAAAATGCGAACAATGTTTGACACACGAACAACTAAGCGCTTTCGCCAAGGTAAAAAAACATAGGCATCCTCAGAGTTGTTCATACAATTACATTCTGCACTTCAAATACACAATTAAATTATCTATAGCCAATACCAATTAAATAATTAGTACTTGAAAACCCACTGATACTACCCAAACAGATTATTTTGAAACCCAAAAATTGACATTAAATTTAAAACTTCATTCTTACAACCATTAAAGAAAAAAATACTAGTATAAATGTTGATAATACTTGTTAAAATACACCAGCATTATTTGCTTGCCATAGTTTAACTACTTTGACACGATAATAGTAAAATTAATTGTTAAAACACTTTATTGTGTTGAATTTTCAAGAATGGCTTTATTGAAATAAAATCATTCAAACCTGGGGGGGCAGTAGCATTGGTCCGTAATTGCCACATGTCAATTTTTGGGTTTCAAAATAATCTGTTTGGGTAATATCAGTGGGTTTTCAAGTGCTAATTATTTAATTGGTATTGGCTGTAGATAATTTAATTGTATATTTAAAGTGAAGAATGTAATTGTACGAACAACTCTGAGGATGCCTATGGTTTTTTACCTTGGCAAAAGCGCTTAGTTGTTCGTGTGTCAAACATTGTTCACATTTTGGAGCATTAAACTCATTGTGGCTGGTACGGTTTCGGTGTTTGTGCTTTTTTAAATGGGGGGATAAAGGGCCAAAATCAGGGACGGATTTTAAATATTGCTCTTATAAACTAAGAAAGGTACTAGAATAACAGGTTTTGCATTAACATCCATTTTCTGAAAGATATGAAGTCTCAAATTCAAATGCCACATAATTTAGTGAATACAATCCACAGTGGTTTGCCAGAAAACCCAAATTTTTTGAGGAGCAGACCAAAAATATGAGGCAATAACCCAAATATTCTATAAAATTCTGGAGTGTTGAGAGGTATGATCCTAAGTGTTTTACCAGAAAATCAAACATTTTATGAGCAGCATGGTAAAAATATGAGGAGGAATTGGGGGTGGTCTGCAAAATTCTGGACAATCTATTTATTTATTTATTGATTGCAATTTGTTTATCAGGTTAAGCGGACTGGTCTATTAATGATTTTCTGCTAAAACCTGGGATCAAGAGCAGTAAAGACAACAATTTACACAAATACAATATGACATTACACTCATGTACATTAAAATTTACTTTTAGAACATGCCTCTCAACTGTACAATGTATGTATGATTTCCATATGTTGGCACAGGACTGTGTGTTTATTGCCCTTTAACTCACTGAGTACTAGGATAGACTTTGGCTGTCCTGTCTAATAGTCTGTTTTAGGCAGGATTTTCCACAGAGATACATATCACTGGAACTAGACTAATTTCCAAGGTAGTAATCATGTTGACGTATTTAATTATTCATTCATTTTGCTAAACCCACATTATGCTATTCAGGATCATTATGGGGACAGGCAGAGCTTTCTCAACAAGCTATATGAATAAGCCATAAAAAACAGTTCAGATTCATGGATATTCCAGGGTGAACTAGACTCACGATTATTCATGCCTTGCCAGTACCCTCCCTCAGGTAGCGCTTTCTTTCTCCAGGAGGGCCATATCAGTCAAACCTAAAGTACATTTGTGGATACCCATCCAGTCATCTAATTTAAATTTAAATAAGACAGTGAGCTTTACTGCTTAACATGTAGGAAAAGTTTATTCCAGAGGTTTTTAAAGTGTTGCCATATAAGCCTTACTTTCCACCATGCTGCATTTAAATGTTGGTGAAGATTAAGGTTTCTGATTCTAGTACTGGTTGTAGATATTTGACTTTCAGAGAAACATGAGATCCAGAGCAACTGGATCTCTAATGGTGCAGTAAACAAGACACTGATTTCCCCTCAAAGATATGTAAGATACTGAATAAAGGGATAGAGTTTCCAGACTATCTTGGTAGCTCAGGGACTTCAGGCCTGTGATCTTTTTAGTTACATACTTCTGGGTTCTTGCTAATTCTTTAATATTATTAATGAGATATACCCCAAAGGGGGCATTGTACTCAATAACTGTCCTGATCAATGTTGAGTATAAAGGAGTGATCACATTTTTGGACCATGATGATATAGCCTTGGCAATAAGGTGGGCTAAATAAAAGGACTTTCTGATAGTTTTTGTCACATGATGGTCAAAAGAGATGGACCTATTGGCCGAAGTACCTATGTCCCTGACAAAATGTTATTTTTCTAGTGGTGTGTTGTCTACCAAAATTGATAATGCTAAACTTTTTAGCCTTTAGCTTGACACCATTTTAAGTACACCAATGGTTTACTATGGAGAAGTCATTCAGCAGAGTTTGGATGTCATAGGGTGACTTAGCAACAAACTGCAGTTTGCAGCCATCTGCAAACTTTGTTTGCTAGAGGTCTTGGCTCTCAACCTGGAGATCTGAGAAGTAAATACCAAAAAGGAGATGTCTCAGTCCTGAGCTCTGAGGGACACCACTGGTCACTTTCGTATTTAATGATGAGGCATCTGCATCTTGCACTGTGTCAGTTCTATCTTTCATTTAGTTTGCTATCCATCTTGCCACACATGGGTCAACCAATTAGCTTTTGTATGATGCTAGCACAGGGAATGGTGTCAAAGATCTTCGGCAGGTTAAGATACACCACATGGACACCATGGCCATCATCTACAACATCTGTAACACTTTTGAAGAAGTTTTCCAGATTAAATAGACAAAATCTATCCATCACAAATTGTTGATGGAAAGTCTAACAAGAGTATTGATATCAGTTTATGAGGTTAATTATACTGTACCTCATAAATTTGCCAATGAAGCTTGTAAGAAAGATAGGACTGTAATTACCCAGATCAGTTGTAAGGCCACTCTTATTGAGGGGCATCACCAGTGCCATGCACCACACAACAGTGACAAAGCCAGGAACTAAACTTAAGTTAAAAAGTTTGAGGAGTGCATCTGCAAGGGTATGTTTAACACTGTTTATTAAGCAACCAGGTATATGATATGTAGTGGTAAATAAAGATACAATCAAATTGTTTTGGATGATTTTTCTTACACAAATGTCACAATATTATACAATGTTTTACGGAGTGTAATAAACCTTGTTGATAAGCTGTGTCATGTACTTAAGGTGCTTTGTTTTGTTACTTAGCTGTTACACTACCATATGTGATGCATAAAGTGCTGTTCTGCATTTTTTCTGTATCAGTGAATGTTTTCACACCTTAAAGAAAAAAAATGTGAAATTTGTTTTCTCTGTGCTGATGATACTGACATTTAAGGTTGATCTTTAACCTCAGTAACATCAACTGAGGGGAAAACGTGAGAGGCACCCATAAACTTTAATGGTAATAAGGTGCACATGCATAGAGAGGATTCCATTAAAGTGTATGGAAATCCACCTTACCTGACATCACACAGGAAAAAGCTAATTTATTTGGACCATGGTTTTAATAAAAAGTTTATAAAACTTTTTATTAAGAAATGGCCCAAGTAAATATGGATATACTTGTGCAAACTGCATCACACCTTTTAACTCACCAGATGCATCTGGTGAGTTAAAAGCTGTGATGCAGTACTATATTGTGGCAAAACACTTTAAATGGGGTAGTCCCCAACAGTAGTGAATATTTTAACTCTGGCCTTTGATGAAATGAAACCCTAGGAAAAGGATTCTATGGGTCTCCCACGGTCCACTGTTCCCCTGCATACCCCCCAATATGCCCCTACTCTCAAACCCCCCACCCACCCTGGTCTTGCCACACCATTCAGATTACTTTTTTCCTTGTTTTGTCATACTTTATTGCATTCTTCAAAATGTTCTTACATTCTTTAAATATATCCTAACTGGCCAAGATTGCACCATAATAAATGAGCTGGAAATAACCAAATTAAGATGAAGGTCTAAGTCCCCCAGTAGCCACATGGCTTCAGATGCTCTGAGTCACATTCTAGAACTTTTTTTCAAACCTTTTGAACTAAACATGACCTGAACAAAAATTGTGACTAAAGAAAATAATGTATTCCTTCTCTTCATTTGTTCCTGCATCCGTTCACTGCTTCCTAATAGGCCAAGCCTGCACTGTAATAACTGTGGAGTAAATACGGTGCTTGGGCATCAGAAGTCACAGGATACTACATACTGAAAGGTACATTATAATTTTTTTATCCAGCTCTTTGTTACAGTAATGGCCTGGACAAAAATCTTGACTTAGTAAAGAAATTCAGTCTTATATATTTTTTTTCTTTTATTGAATAAATAAGCTGTGTCCAAGGCTTAATGATCAAATATGATAAAAAAGTATTTCTCAATAAACTGAAAAAATACATGCTAGCAGAGATACAGGAATCATATTTTAGCAGCCTTCTGTACACACCTCTGAGCAGGACCAGTTGTAGAATAGGTGAGTTCAGGCCAAAAGCCTGTATCAAAATCCACTTCTACAACCTGATATGCAGGTCTAGATGTTCTTTGATACATGTCATCTCATATTTTGAAAGATAATGACTTTTAGTGTATGGATCACTGTGATTATGCCCTGAATTCGGGGAAAAGGCATGCTTGGTAAACACCATTCTGGCATTTAAAAATGTTCTTAACAAGCTTTTATTAAGTCCTTTTTATTATTATTAAGCTCTAGTCACACACTACAGCAATAATGGCAATCTGCAGTCACCACAAAAGAGCAGTGTGAAGTTGTTAAACACTTCATCTGGACTTTTTTTAAATCTGATTGAAGTGTTTAACAGTTTGAATGACATGCTTAACAGCTTCCCACCATTTTTTGTGGTGGTTGTTCTGCATGGCAACAGTAAGTGTGTTACAGCACTAATGTATTTTTTTTTTTCTCTAACATTTGAGTATATGATGCCTGGATCACATACCATGCAGGTGCAACATCTGCTTCATTTTGTAATTTTCTATGAAACTTTTTTGCAGTCATTCCAAATATAACTCATTTATACTACATACATCTTGTGTTGTAGTTATGCTTCTGTTATGGCAGCAGACAGCTAAAAATGCACTTTTAGATCACTAAGTGCCCTGTTTGCCTTCCACCCCCAACCCCCCGCCTTCAACAGCTTCCTGCACCACTGAGTAAAAATAAATAAACCACTGAGAAAATAAATAAGCCATCACACACAACCATTCAAACTTGAATAATAAGATGCTTTACTGAAATTAAAAAAAAAAAAAAACAGTCAACTTAAATAATTTCCTTTCCTATCAAATATGCAAATAGTATGGCAGTTGCACAAGGACTTAATTTGAAGTAAAAAATGTAAGCAGACAAATAATGTTCAGAAAAATAAATCTGACATCTGAATTAGAAATTATGTTTCTGATTAAAAGTATACTACGTGCATACTGTATCTAGCTTTTAAGGTCAAAAGGAATTATCAGAATCCTTACTGGAGTCCTTACTGACAGTATAAACAGCCTGAGCTCTATCGCAAAGTGTATACTCAAGAAAGCAAAATGTAGTAATGCTATTAACTGACTGACATGAATTAACAGCATGCTTCTGCAAAGTCCCAAGCAAGATTTCCTGTGTTTGTTTTTTCAAAGTTTGGAAGAATCTTTCTTGTTTATACAGTGGCATGTTCAAATTGGGAGGATAAAATTCAGCAAACCAGTCTTCAAATAAGAAAATCAACTCCGCATTTCCAGGCAATATTGGATTTTGTGACTACACATATTTGTGAAGCAAGGCTTCATTTATACATTGCCGTTCAGTGAAAAGACAAGCACAATGCAAATTCTTTTACTTTTATATTTTAAAGAATTAGAACATTTTTAATGTCATACAGCTTAGTCCACCCCGTGATTTTTATGAAAGAATAGTAATGTTTTCTAAGCTTGTTACTGCTTTCCTGATACTGCTGTAGCTGGACAATGGACATTCATCTAGGGAGCGAGTCTGCTAAATTTATGTAATAGTAACATGCATGTTTTTTAAGACCATTTCTGGTAATGTGGTTATGGGAGGCTCATATTTGGGATGCATATCCCCTGCACAAAAGAGGAAAGTGAACATGCAATGAAGCTAACCTTGTCTTTTACAGCATTTAACTGCTTGAAGTGGACAGTAGTCTGTGTCACTAAGAGTGTTTCTTTTGGCCAAGTATTGATGGAGTGGCAAGGATAAAAGGCCTCAGCAATGATTTCACATAAGCAGAATATTTTAGAAGACTAAAATGAATAATGAAAACAGCATTAACATCTAGGAACACAGTCCAAGCTATAAACTCATTTGCTTTTCCTGTTCTAATTTACACTTTTAGAGTGACTGACTGCCCCAAAAGGTGTTGTATCAATTGGACAGGAAAACAAGAAGGATGCTTCATGCTTATCAGTTGATTTATAAAAATCAGTGCATACCAAGATTATATATTCCCCATTCTGAAGAAGGTATGGGCCTCATGAAAATTGATTACATGTATAGATCTGCAATCATAGGACTGCATACATGTCTACTGAGTTCACAATAACCGAATGTAGAGAAAGTTTTAAAACATGAGAATAAATCTAAGATGACTCCCCTGCTTAGGTTAGGCAGAAGCATATTGGTGTCAACTGGGAATGGAAATCAATCCAGAAGTAGATAAAAATCAGGCAGCAATTGAATGTGCCAAAAAAACAAAAGAAAGACTATAAGGAGAAGGATCAAACGAGAAGGCAAGAAATGTAGAAAATGCATAAATATAGTTGCAAGTATAGAAACTCTTGAAACAACATCATGTTCATCAGGATCGAACACAGGACTGGTTAAGGAGAGGTGAATTTAAACCAAAAGATGAAAGGTTAATATTAGATAGTGGACTATGTACACGTTGGTTTACAAAGTCTGTTGAATATGTAGGAGAAACAGACAAATGTAGGTTTTGTAAAACAGAAATGGAAACAGTCGCACATCTTGTTGCTGGTTGTGATATACTAATGTCAGAAGGACTGTATACTGAAAGTGGCAAGACTGTTGCATTGGGGATTGTACAAACATTATAATATTGAAGTAGCTGAAAAACACTGGGAACATGGGGCACAAAGCATTATAGAAAATGATGAAGTTTGTACAAACATTATAATATTGAAGTAGCTGAAAAACACTGGGAACATGAGGCACAAAGCATTATAGAAAATGATGAAGTTTGTACAAACATTATAATATTGAAGTAGCTGAAAAACACTGGGAACATGAGGCACAAAGCATTATAGAAAATGATGAAGTTTGTACAAACATTATAATATTGAAGTAGCTGAAAAACATTGGGAACATGAGGCACAAAGCATTATAGAAAATGATGACATTTGTATCACATGGGATCATCCATTACCAGCAATTCAAAAAACAGGTGCGAGAAAAACAGATATAGTAGTCCATGAAAAGAAGACAAAAGTAGCAGTGATCACTAAAATTGCTATAGCCAGTGACTACAGTATCTTACGTACAGAGGAACACAAAGTCATAAAATACCAGGATTTTCAGGCAGAAATGAGGGCACTGTGGAAGAAAGATACCTAGACAATTCCAATTACTAGGAGCAACGGCTCTTATAAAAAATAACTTACAATCATACTTACAGATGTCACCGATATACTTAACTCCATATGAATTGCAGAAGGAGTTATTACTGGGAACATTGCGGATGATATGTAGAGCACTTCTGGCTAACATCAAAGATTGAAACAATACTAATTTTGTGAACTTTAATCATACTTTGACTTAGGAATGGGGTCCATTCCTGTCCTGGTATTAGAAACACAAAAGACTTGGAGAAATTAAAAAAACAGAACCCTAGACATACAAGGCGGGAAAGGTGAGACTTGAAAATATTCAAATTCACATGCTGCCACAATCAACAGTCAGAACAGATCCCAAGTTGTGATATGACACAAGCAAGGAATGCCAGTCAACAACCTAAGTGCAGAATTCTGAACCTGCTCCAAGTAGGACAGATCACCCTCCAAATGCCTGATGTATAGACTACTGCAGTGGTTGAACTGGGACAAAACCAGGGCATGGATCACTGTTCCAATATGTGAAGATGGAATATATTGTCAGGTTGGGGATGTACTCTTTAGATGGACTAATATGTTTTGATGATGCATGACACATACTCAAGAGCCAAGCCCAGATCTCAAACAGAAGGTACACAATCTAACTATTCTGCCTGTATAGAATCAATATAGGAAGCACTGGAAGATGAGATTGGTAAATGGCAGCATCCAATAGCATTGTTTTAGTCTTGACTGGGTAATGTCAAACAATTGTAGAGCATCCAGTCAAGGACCCAATCCAAATTGTTCCCCTGGAACAGAAAAATCTGGAAATATTGCTGGTAAGAAAGGAGAGGTATAACTGAACGCCATTTGCACATGACTGATCCAGTTCACTTCTATTCACAATAACATCTTGGACAGAAAGCATATATACAATGATAAACAAGGAAATCAAAATTAAATCCTGGGATACACCACAAAACAACAAAATCTGGCCAGACACCATTTGAAAACAACCCCATGAGCTAAGAGATAAACTTCTTGAGGACAATATTAGATAAACTATGCTGTAACCTCAACTGCTTGATGAACAGGTCAGTGAGTCAAAAGGCACTAAAATATCATGTAGAGCCCAGCTGAAATATCATTGCTGATCACTCACATCACATCTGTATGTTATTAGTCACTCTAATGGTGGTTGTCCCCATAATCTTCCTGGATTTAAAGCCAGACTGACAAGAATCCAACAATCCATGTGAAGTCAGATGCTAATACAGATAAATATAGACTACCTATATGATGTGTGTTTACTAAATGCAAGATATGAGACAGAGTGATAACTCTGTAGAAGAGTTGCATCCAAAGATGACTTCTTAAGGCTGGGAGTAACCAAGGGCTCTTTTTATAATAATAGAAACTCTCTCACCCTAACAGAGGTGAGAATAATATGGAGAATAACTGGTAAAGAGATTAAAGGGAAGATGTTATCAATCTTGTAGGGCAAGGAGTTACAACACAATAAGTCAGATGCCTAGCTGAAACAATACCAATAAGATGTTCATAGTTCTTATAGTTAAACTTGGATCAGCATATATCTCGTTACCTGCCTCAGATAAATATTACAGTCGCTGAATCTGGGAGAATAACTGTGCTTAATCATGGAAACTTGCCTGCAAAAATGTGTAGCTTCTTCACAATCATGGCAGTAAAACTCAACTACATATCATGCTGTTCTATAAGTTAACCACCTGTTAGTGTGCAACAGGGCTGTTAGAGCAGAAATCTCTTCAAACTCAAAACCATCCCTTCCATGAAATCTCCTGGCATCCAGTGCAATACTTACCCATAACATGGCTATTGTCAGTAAGGCACATCCAATCCGATCTTCAGTCCAACCTCCAACTTAGCCTACATTACCCTACACATTGATGTCAACTCATGGTCAGAAAAGGTTTGCACTGAACTGTAGACATACAGAGTAAACTAAATAAAGTGTCCTGATAGTGATAAATATATGTAGCCACTGTAAAAATCGCAGTTAGTTCTAATAAAAACATATTCAAAGAAAATATACTACATGTGGTGCACTTATCAGAGTTTGCTAATGAAGAGGCTGCTGATGCATGTACTCAGAATATACTATTCTATAGATCAAACGCAGCATTCTAAACACAGAACCAGAACCTCATAAACAGTGGAACTTAACAGAACTAATGACAGACCCCACAGTCCTATGTTTTTTGTTGCAGCTAGTTAGTCAAAGAGTTCAAAAACATTATGCATTCCAGCAAAATTACACAAGATAGCAAAACACTTTCTACAGGTGTCCATTGAAAATGGGTTCTTGTCCATTCAGACTTACCCAGTTAAGAAATGTGAATAAATTAATCAAGCTATACAAATAACAGCAATGCATAGAAAAATGAAGAGTAAAGTCAAATAAAAATGCAATGTTTCAGAGCTGAATCTATATTTCACACTAGAATGAATGAGTTTGTTCAGATCTGTATAATTCACCCACATCACTGTTGCTTGTTTTGTGAGTTTTGGCAAAAGTAGAAAATATCTAAACTGATTTGACAATTTCAGGAGGATTATAATTACTTATTCGCTTCTTCTTCAATATCATAGACTGAAAAATCAAATGACTGAAAAATCAAAAGTGAAGTCTGATAAATTCATTTTACTACTATTTAAAGGTTACCTTTAAACATCACTGAACCTTTAAATAGTAGTAAAATGAATTTATCAAACTTCACTTTTGATTTTTCAGTCTATGATATTGAAGAAGAAGCGAATAGACTGGGTACTAAACCAAAGAGACCACTTCCTACCAAGACATATTCCAATGTGGTGGGAAGAGTTGCACAACATTCTAAAGGTACTGTAAATCACAATATTCCATATAATGGAATCCTTGACAAAAGTAAAGAAATACAAGGAACTCAATTTAATCAATTTTTATCTAAAGGCTGTGATATTGATCAAGTAAAACAGTCTATTGATATGCATAATAATCCCATGGTTAAAGGTGGTACCATAAGGGATATGATTTACTCCATGGGAAAATTATTAAAAAATATAAATGGAGTTAAAACAGATAATGCATATATTAAGAAATGTATAAAGATGAAGATGGTACCAAAAGGGTTGAGATTTTTTAAGGTACCCATGGGTATTAATACGACTACTAATGTCAAGGAGGAATTCAATGCATTTTTTGACGAATGTGGTTTTAAGTTTATGCAACTCTTGTTAAAATATAATGATGAAAAGTTAAGTAAGTTAATTCATGAAACTGAAATTTGAACGATTTAATAACTAAAGACTTATTATTTTCTGAATGGAAAGATTATATAGAAAGCAATTTGATACAGCTGATAGGTGGATACAAAATTTATGTAAGACAAAGTACAAAAAAATACTTAGAGATGTAAATCAATACAAGAATGGGACAGTATATACATGGTATAGAGATAAAAATAGTGGCAATACACACCAGCATCATCGGATAGATGATAATTGTCAGGAAGGGTTTACAGATAGTGAATCGATTCCTAATAACCCCCATTTTTGGAGGGAACAAGGGATACAGGGGCAACCCCACAGGAGAAATTATATGAGAGAAAGGGAGGCTTACAACGACAACAATTACAACAGGAGATGGTAAGCAGAGATAATTTAATAAACAGTCAAATAAGCAAAATAGGAGACTATTTGTATAGTTTTAATGGATTTAATATTTATAATTATTCCAAATTAGATATCCATGAAGGACATTTCAATATCCTGGCTAAGGGTATGAAATTTATCCCCACACCGAGGTTTGAATTGGTAGATAGTATATGTGAATTGAAAAAATTCACAAGAAAGATGAACTTAGCTATAATGTTTAATGAAAAAGGTTCTAACAAAAAACAACAGCAAGAAAATATATTAGAAAAAACTAATACTGATTTGACTGTGAAAAGTTCATTTGTACCTATTGGTTATCCTGTGGTTGAAACGTATGAAAAAATAATGACCAGGGAGTTGTACAATTTATATAAGACACAACACCATAAAGGTTATAGTAATCTCACCACAGGAGAAACTGATACAGTAAAGGAATTACAAATGAATTCTAGTATTAGGGTCATGAAACCAGACAAAGGAGAGGGGATTGTCATTTTTGAGACCCATGAATATAATAAGAAAATGTACGACCTATTATATGATACAGGTAATTATGAATCCATTTCCATCATTGAAATCAATATCGCATATCGGAGAATAGATTCATATTTGGAGGAATTTCTTGTAGATGGTAGGATTAGTACTGAATTACATAAATTTTTGACTGTCAAGTATCCAAGATTAGCCACGTTGGTTGGAATACCCAAAATTCATAAATCCATCAATGATCCTCCTTTCAGGCCAATCACTTCTGGAAGTGAATCAAAAACATTCCCTATAGGTAAATATATAGATGTGAGATTTAAACATATATATGACAAAATACCTCATATGGTGAAAGATTCTTGGGAATTTTTGAAGGTATATCCTATAGAAAAATGGAATAAGGGATGGTTATTTGTCACAATAGATGTCATAGATCTATTTTCATGCATACCCAAAGAGAAAGGATTGGAGGCTTTTACCAACAGTATGAGAAGATTTTCTGATCTAGTTTGGGATGAAATTAATTTGATCATTGCATGTATGAATATCGTACTGGAACATAATTTCATTTATTATGAAGGGGAACATTTCAAGAAGACCAGGGGGGTAGCTATGGGAGCAGCTTTTGCTCCCATCTTTGCCAACCTGGTCATGCTGAATTGGGAACTCAACACACTTTTCCCAGTACATATTTTCATCACATTGAGTACTATTCAAGATTTCTAGACGATATTTATATTCTCTGGAATTCCAGTTTGGAACAATTAGAACAATTTATAGACTTTCTCAATGGTAGTAATGAATTTTTAAAATTCACCCATGCTTATAACACTACTGGTATAGCATATTTGGATACATTCATTTACGAACATGAAGGAAAATTACATTCCAGAATACATAGGAAAAATACATTTTCAAATGACTATTTGCAATATAATAGTTTTCATCCCACTAAACTTAAATATAATATCTATAAGGGTAAATGTATTCGGGCCTGTAGAATGACATCGGATTTCAATACTTTGGTTTGCGAACTAAATACAATAACAACTATGTTCAAAGATAGAGGATACCCCGTTGATATGATGGATAATGTGACTAAATATATTTTAGAAGAGTGGGGAAAAAAATATAAACCTCTATTAGGATTAGGGAAACAAACATCAGGAGAACCCTCCACTGACTTAAATATTAATGGTGGTAAAAATAAAAATAAAAATATTAAGACCAGCCATCAGAGAGCATTCATTATGTTATACAGTCCCGTATCTAGAGATATTATTGATTTATTGACTAAATATTGGTATTTAATAACTGGTGACTCCATATTATCTGAAGTTATGGGAATGAAACCAGGAATAGTTTATAAAATGGGCAACAATATTAAAATGTTATTGCAAAAACACATACAACATGATAGGAAGTATAATACCACAATAAAAGATTATACTAAGAAATGTGGACGTTGCAATCAATGTAATTACATTAATGAAAACAAGGAAATCAAACTACAAAATATTATGAGAACCAAAATAAAGTGTTCAAAGGGCAATTGTAACTCTAAAATGATAGTATATTTGGCGACTTGTAATCAATGCCATTGTTACTATGTGGGAAAGACAGAGAGGAGTTTAAATAAACGCATTTATGAGCACAATTATAAAATTAGAAAGAAGGATTCAACTAATGCACTGTCAAGACACGTAGAAACCAAGGGACATACTAAAGGATTTAAATTTGCAATAATTGATACTATTAAAGTTGATCCTAGAGGGGGTGACATTAAAGCACATTTATTATATAAGGAGGTATGGTGGCAAATCTATTTGGATGCCACCACTACACCTGGATTAAATGACAGTATTTCATTAAAATTAATTTTAACACATTAATTTTTGATGAAAATTAATCAGTTCAATTTTTAATATAATTATACAAATTTACATTAGATAAGATCAATTTTAATTAATTAATTATTTATTTGAACTATAGATATATAATAAAGGATAAAAATTTTATGTACAATAAATTTTATGTACAATAAATTTTATGTAAATAATACTTAAGTTATGGAGAGATTTTCATCATTACATTCATCTAGAAGGACAGTCATCCCTTTATAGGATTTTTGAATTTTTAACATAGATAGTTGAATAAGATGTTACCCCAAACATATTTAAAAGAGATTTGTGTATGGTTGGCATACATTCGTTCTTTGTTTGAATCCAGGTCAGTTGATATAGCTTTCATTTGACATAGTTTAACTATACATAAGATATTAAGTAATTGGGAGCTATATTAATTAAATATTTAATATGACAAGTGACGTAGTACGAATATAAACCAACATTGTAATATTTTTATATTTGATATACTTTATATGCCCTATATATTATGCATATGTAGGAATAGTGACAGAACTGACGTTTTATGTCTTTTTATGTTCCATTATGGTGTGTAATTAAATGGGCAGCAGTCACCAGTAATACTTTTATAAATTGTGCGAACATTAAGAGCAAGCATCCACCTATCAATTTTTATTTTAAGACAAGTACAGGAGAAGAAGTAAATAATGTTTGATTGTATATATAACAACAAAAGATCAGCGCATATTTAAAAGCGCAGCAGTTTTAACTTATTAAGTTTTTTATATATTTTTTAAAAATATCAACAATATATAGTATTTTAGATATATATATTATTTTAGATATATATACAATGTTTAGCGACATTGCTTTCAGTATATTTTATTACAATTAATAATTGACAGATCTCTGTTATGAGATGTTTCGCAAAAGTCAGCAAAAGGTTTATTTGCATCACCGATGGTATAAAATGTAAATTAAGCATTCACTATGCAACATATGTGTTGTAGTTTTGATAGTCATTTAGACTTGTGCACACTTTTTTGAATATTTTTGCTTTCATAGTGAATGCTTAACTAAAAAGTATGGGAAACAACTTCAGGATAACATAATTACAGGGCAATGTCCCTTTAATTTTTTGAAACATTTTTGGCACCAAAATGTTTATTTAAGGAGTATTATTTTGGTATACAGTGTTCTGAAGAAGCCCGAATATCGGGTGAAAGCACTTAACCTACGTTCTCCATTTTCATGGACTTTTGAATACTTTGACACAAAGTGAACTTAACCTACGTTCTCCATTTTCATGGACTTTTGAATACTTGGGCACAAAGTGAACTTGTTGGATGTATTTTAACCATCGTTCTCTATTTTCATGGACTTTCGAATACTTTGGTACAAAGTCTATTTGTTGGATGTATTTATCGTTGTCATTCTGACATGGGCATTAAATAGCTGATTTTAACGAATGGAGTGTATTCTTGCTATTGTTGTACTAAAGGTGAGCGAGCACTTATTGGGGATTCCGTGCATTACATTTATATATACAGATATAGTTAGATAAATCTATAGTAGAATAGATGTCACAATACAGCATACTGAGTTTACAAAGGCTGGATAACAAAATACTGATTTAATTTTGAGATATAAATGAAATTAGTGGTAAAAGATAGTTAAGACAGGCATAGGTAGAATGTGGGTTGGATGGCAACACAGTGAAAGTTGGTATCGCAGTTGAGAAGAACACAGGTACAGTAGAAGAGGGAGAAAAAAGCAGAGATGTTATATGTATCCTGGAGATATACAGCTACAGAGCCAGAAAATTATGGGTGAAAAGTAGTAGTTTCTTTTTGGGGGGTTAAGTAGGAGTTGTGTGTTGTCTAGCAGGATTCTATGGACATAAAGAATTCTTGAGTAATTTCTTGAAGTTTTTGTAGAGTCATCTGCATATTGTGCCAGGGAGGCATGACTGAAAACAGTATGTAGATCATTTATAACTTTGTTAAACAAGAGGGGTCCAAGTATGGAACCTTGTGGAACTCCTACAGTAATGGGTAGAAATGAAGACTATTCTTGCTGCCATTTGACTGCTTAGATTCTATCTGTTAAGTGGGGCTATATTATTTCTTTAACTGGTTAGGTTGTCGAATGCTTAATGACTGACACCTAAGCATTGAAGTTTCAAAATCGCGAACAGCCATATATGCGAATTCTTTCCTCGGGAAAGAATTTGCTAGGCCATCCGGAAATAAAATTAATATTTCAACCTAAACATAGTGCCCCCACACCTCCGACATGGGGGACTGTGCCCCCCACACACCCCCTAACTAAATATACCAAGTCTGAGATCAGTCTTCATTGGGGAAAGGGCAAATCCCTGATAACAGCCAAGCAAATTCTTTCCCGAGGAAAGAATTCAATTATATGGCCATTCGTGATTTTGAAACTTCGAAGCTTAGGTGTCGATCATTGAGCATTCCACAACCTAAGCTACCGAAGAAATAATATAGACCCTGTTAGGTAGCTGTTAAACCAGGAGAATGGGGAGGGGCTAAATCTAAGGAAGAGAGTTTTAGTAATAATTTCTAGTGAGAAATGATGTTGAATAACTTGGACAGGTCTAGGAATAAGAAAGATACTAGGTTTCCAGTATTTCTACTTTTATTAATGGTATCAGCAGAATGAGGAAGGGCAACAGTGGTGCTATGGTTGGGATGAAAACTATGCTGTATGGGGAAGAGAATGTTGTTCATGGTTTAGGAATTGCAGTAATTGGAAAGAATACACTTTCCTAATATTTCAGACGATGTTGACAGGATGGCAATTGGTCTGAAGTTGGAGTAGTCAGCAGAGGGTCCTCCTTTATGAGGAGGAAGTATGTATGCATTCTTCCAAATGGCTGGGGCATGAGATTCTAGATTGCAACTGTTTATTAGTAATATTGCATATGACAGAGCCGCAGCTGCAGTTTTAAAACTTCAGAACGTAGGTTGTCAGATCAGAACCTGTAGTTTTTAGTTTTAGGAGCTATTTTCTTATGGTGGGTTTTATTTGCTTCCTCCAAGGAAATTTTTACTACTTAAGTAAAATATGCTAATTTGTTAATTTAGCTTCAACTAAAGCAGTATAAGGCCTGTGGGTGGGGGTGGGGAACCCTTCCAGCAGATTCAACAGTACAGTATAAGACTGTGATGCAGAAGTGAGGGAGCACACAATATTTCAGCAACTGAATTTGATTTTTGGAAACTGACTTACACTGGTTTTAAGTAAAGGTATTTCTCCTTTTGTGTTTTTACAACTAGACTAAAATTCAGCTGTAGTTCCTTTTTTCTTTTTTTTTTAATTTCTCCACATCTTTTGGGTTTATAATACCATGACAGGAATGGACCCCATTCCTAAGACAAAGTATGACTGAAATTGTCAGCCAAAACTGCTCTTTGCAGCACCCACAATATGCCCAGTAATGACGTCTGAAATTCGCATGGAGTTACATGTATTGGTAACATATTTAAATACGATTGTAGATTCTTTTTTATAAGACCCATTGCTCCTACTACTATTGGAACTGTCTGGGTATCTTTCTTCCACATTGCTCTCATTTCTGCCTGCAGATCCTGATATCGTATGACTTTGTGTCTCTCTGTACGCAATACACTGTAGTCACTGGGTGCAGTGATTTCAATGATCAATGCTACTTTTGTCTTCTTTTCATAGACCATTATATCCGGTTTTCTTGCATCTATCTTTTGATAGCATGCGTGATGGCAGTGAGATTGTCTTGCTTTTACATCAGGAATCTTAGAAATACTATGTGCTCAGTACAACTGGTTTTAACTAAAGGTATTTCTCCTTTTGTATTTCTATACCTGGACTGAAATTCAGCTGTAGAAATTCATTTGGGATTGTCTGACTTTTGCATCAGGAATCTTCAGAGACACTATATGCTCGGTATACTTTGCACAGAGTGCAGCATTTGGAAGGTGATCTCATGATCTATGCCTGGCTGCACCTATGCTTCAACCCATTCCGAATGAGCATGATTCCTTAAAAAGAAAAAAATAGATATGGTTTGGTATAAATTCCAAAATAGATTTGGTCAGTCGTTTAGAGTGAGGTGATTTGATCTTTTAAGGCAGGCATGGGCAAACTACGGCCCGGGGGCCACATGCGGCCCGTTAAACGTTTTGATTCGGCCCGCCAAACTTGAAAAAATTTAATAAATTAACCTTGTTAATGTTTTATTTCCCCTGCAATTCTGATGTTTCCTCACTAGATGGCGCACTCTAGATATATTGGCTTTGTTGAGGTGAAGCGTAGGCCTATTACTCCGCGTTTGCACTTTACCCTTTGACCCACTGCCCGTCTATGAAGATGAGCGGACCCAAGAAAAGGAAAGTGGACAGAGAATGTCGAGTGTTCAATAAGGAGTGGACAACTAAATATTTTTTCACTGAACACCGATCATCTGCTGTTTGCCTGATATGCCAAGAAACTGTGGTGGTTTTTAAAGAGTATAATATTAGCCGTCACTTTGCCACAAAGCACGCTAATTATGCTAGCAAGCTCTCAACAAAAGAACGGGAAGCTGCTACTGAGAAGGTGGCAGCTAATTTGAAGGCTCAGCAAAGTTTTTTTCACCGTCAAACTGCCATTCAAGAGTCAAGTACCAAGGCCAGTTTTATGCTTTCATTCAAAATAGCAAAGGCCAGCAAACTACTGTCTGAGGGTGAGTTTTTAAAAGAATGTATGGTAGAGACAGCAGGTATTTTGTGCCCGGAGACCAAAGACAAATTTGAGAAAATCAGTTTATCACGGCGGACAGTGACTCGCATCTCCTACCGTTTTTGAAAAAAAAGACAGTCAGGAGGAGAGTGATGGTGATATCCTGAAGGATAACAGAACTTTCAGTGCTTTAAAATAAAATGGTAATTTATTTGATTTTCAGTGTTTAAAGACTCATTTCGAAGTCAGAGATTTTATTGTAATGCTTTTCTTCATTTTCATTGGAAATTAAAGCACATGTTTTCTCCATATCCCAAGATGTGTATTTTTCCCCCAATGAGGTGATGTTTTCAAAGCATGCCATCTATCTGCTCCTGTTCCGGCCCCTTTGTCAAATGTTAGAACTCAATGTGGCCCACGAATCAAAAAGTTTGCCCACCCCTGTTTTAAGGTTTTGCTTCATACAGATGATTATTTAATGAAGCAGGACTGAGTGACTAAGAAACATTATATACTGTGATATTACTCAGCTGTAGTAGCTGTCTGAGCAGAAGTGAAACAAATGCATTTTGCTGATTTCAGAATTATAATGTAATGACTGATGTTCCGTAATGTAGTGAGAACACTCCCCAGATGTTAATGGAATTTAGTGCAATCATCAAGATGGAAAGAGGCTACAGTCTCATGTTTCACACTCATGTGAGCTTTGAATCTGCACCACTAGTCCTGAATGATACATGAGTGGGTAATTGTCCTTAAGAGAATACAATAAATCCACATTGCTGTCTTGGGTAAGAAGTAACACTTGCCACATTCACTGTACCTCTATAAAACCATAGTTATAATCACTGGCTTAGAAAGATTTCACCCACCTCAGACTTAGTCTATTACCTTCCACTAGAGTCTTACCAACAGTAATTGAAACTTGAACAAGAATATTTTGCACAGAAATACAAAAGCAACATTTTTCATAGGACAGGTTAATGATGTATGCGCAGTACCAACATCCATTTCTTTGTCTTAATAGTAAAGCTACCAGCTGCATCAGACTGGGTTATGAAAATGCAATTATTCCTTGCCCTAAAAATAAGTCAGACATTAAATATATGCACAGTAGCAATAACTTGAGTAGCAACGTTTCATAAGATAAAAGAAGTTATAAGTATACTAGTCAAATGCACATACCTTTAAATTAATAATACAAAATCTCCAGCCACAAGCATTTACATTGAACAATAGCTCTTAATTTGAAATAAATAGAATGAGGCAATGTACTTTGTAAATAATTAAACTTTCACAAAGAAAATGAAAACACAAAATAAATACGTGTAGTGTACCATAAAGATGAATTCTGTCCAGTAGATTATGTTAGCATAGATGTTTAATATTGTGGACTGTAGTTCCTGTGGTGCAGGGTTTGATTCTTTCAGCCTTCATTTGTCTACTGTGTGACATCAAGCAAACTTTTAACCAGACAGTGCTCCCAGGTGGCCCCTGAAAAAGGGCTATATGTCAAGTGGGCCTAGCTGGTTAACAAATTATTATTATTATTATTATTATTATTATTATTATTATTATTATTATTATCTGGATATAGCTCCAATGGCAGATAATTATACGGGCAATTCTGGAGGATGTCAAGGTCAGCAGTTTCAAGAGGGCCCACGATCAACGCGTCCAGGAGTAAGATACCACAGAAACAGTTGCTGGTGTCATGGGATGTATGTCTATTTTTTATGAATGCCATGTTTTTACTTACAAAATAATTAAACAAGCAGCCACAGCTTGCAGCACCCTATAGCAGAAGTTAGTGCACTTGACCAATCATTTCAGAGGGTCTCTGTTCCAGTACCATCCCATGAATTAGGAGATGCCATCAGCAAACAACAGAAAGCCTGAAATATCACAAATAACAGTAAAGGGAAGGTTGTAGTGCAAAAGAACAGTAGTAGCATAGCATGATGTATGTTTTTTTTTAATTATTCTTTGTAGGCAATCAGGTATGGATTATGGAAGGTTGGTGAACAAATATGCATTTGTGGTAAATGATATCTGAAAAACAGTGTGTGGTTGTTCATCTATTGTGTGTGTGTGTGTGTGTGTGTGTGTGTGTGTGTGTGTGTGTGTGTGTGTGTGTGTGTGTGTGTGTGTGTGTGTGTGTGTGTGTGTGTGTATGCAACACAAAGTCCTGGTTCATTTTTGATGTTTGAAGGAAGGAGTAATATGCAATGTTTTTTCATCAGCGGGGCAAATGGCCTAGACATTTGGATATTATTAATCATCATCATCATCTTCTTTTGGCTGTTCCCACTAGGGGTCACCACAGCAGATCACCTGTTTCCATTTCTTCCTGTCCTCTGCATCTTGCTCTGTCACACCAACCACCTGCATGTCCTCTCTCACCACATCCATAAACCTTATCTTAGGCCTTCCTCTTTTCCTGTTACCTGGTAGCTTCATCCTTAACATCTTTTTCCCAATATACTCAGCATCCCTCCTCAGCACATGCCCAAACCAACATAATCGTGCCTCTCTGGCTTTGTCTCCAAACCCTCCAACCTGGGCTGACCCTCTAATATACTTATTCCTAATCCTGTCCACCCTCATCACACCCAGTGCAAATCTTAACATCTTTAATTCTGCCACATCCAGCTCAAACTCTTGCCTTTTTGTCAATGCCACTGTCTCCAACCATATAACATAGCTGGTCTCACTACCCTCTTGTAGACCTTCCCTTTCACTCTTACAGGTACTCGTCTGTCACAAATCACTCCTGACACTCTTCTCCACCCACTCCATCCTGCCTGTACTCTCTTCTTCACCTCTCTTCCACACTCACCGTTACTCTGAACTATTGACCCCAAGTATTTAAACTCATCCACCTTCGTCTCATTCACACACATATAGTCTGTCTTAGTCCTGCTGACATTCATTCCCCTTCTCTCTAGAGCATATCTCCATCTCTCCAGGGTCTCCTCCACCTGTTCCCTACTCTCACTACAGATCACAATGTCATCTGCAAACATCATAGTCCACAGGGACTCCTGTCTGATCTCGTCTGTCAACCTGTCCATCACCATTCCAAATAAGAAAGGGCTCAGAGCTGATCCTTGATGTAACCCCACCTCCACCTTAAACGCATCCATCACTCCCACCGCAGACCTCATCACTGTCACACTACCCTCGTACATATCCTGTACCACTATTACATACTTTTCTGACACTCCTGACTTCCTCATTCAATACCACAACTCCTCTCTAGGCACTCTGTCATATGCTTTCTCTAAGTCTACAAAAACACAATGCAACTCCTTCCGACATTCTCTGTACTTCTCCATCAACACTCTCAGAGCAAAGATTGCATCTGTTGTGCTCTTTCCTGGCATGAAACCATACTGCTGATCACTAATTATCACGTCCCTTCTTAACCTTGCTTCCACTACTCTTTGCCATAACTTCATGCTGTGACTGATCAATTTTATCCCTCTGTAGTTACTACAGCTCTGCACATCACCCTTATTCTTAAAAATCGGTACCAAAACACTTTTTCTCCATTCCTCAGGCATCCTCTCACTTTCCAAGATTTCATTAAACAATCTGGTTAAAAACTCCACTGCCATTTCACCTAAACACCTCCATGCTTCCACAGGTATGTCATCTGGGCCAACAGCCTTTCCATTCTTCATTCTCTTCATAGCTATCCTTACTTCCTCCTTGCTAATCCATTGTACTTCATGATTTACTATCCCTACATCATCCAACCTTCTCTCCCTCTCATTCTCTTCATTCATCAACCCCTCAAAGTACTCTTTCCATCTCCTCAACACACTCTCCTCACCTGTGAGTATGTTTCCCTCATTATCCTTTATCACCTTTACCTGCTGCACATCTTTCCTAGCTCGGTCCTTCTGTCTAGCCAATCGGTACAGGTCCTTTTCTCCTCCTTAGTGTCCAACCTTTCATACAACTCTTCATATGCCTTATCCTTAGCCTTCTCCACCTCTCTCTTTGCCATGCACCTCATCTCCTTATACTCCTGTCTACTTTCTTCATCTCTCTGACAATCCCACTTCTTCTTTGCCAACCTCTTTCTCTGTATACTCTCCTGTACTTCCTCATTCCACCACCATGTCTCCTTGTTGTCCTTCCTCTGTCCAGATGTGATACCAAGCAGCTTTCTAGCAGTCTCCCTTACTAGCTCTGCTGTAGTTACCCAGCTATTTGGTAACTCTTCACTGCCACCCAGTGCCTGCCTTAACTCATCCCTGAACTCCACCTCACAATTACCCTTTTTCAATTTCCACCACTTGATCCTTGGTGCTGCCCTCACACTCCTCCTCCTCTTCTTGATAAGCAACGTCATCCTACAAACCACTATCCTATGCTGCCTAACAACACTTTCTCCGGTCACCACTTTACAGTCTCCAATCTCCTTCAAACTGGCCCCCCTACATAAGTTATAATACACCTGTGTGCATCTTCCTCCACTCTTGTATGTCACCCTATGCTCCTCCCTCTTGTTAAAATACGTATTCACCACAGCCATGTCCATCCCTTTTGCAAAATCCACTACCATCTGACCTTCTGCATTCCTTTGTTTAACACCATACCTACCCATCACTTCCTCATCCCCTCTGTTCCCTTCACCAACATGCCCATTGAAATCTGTTCCAATCACCACACTCTCACCCTTAGGTACAGTCATCACCACTTCATCCAATTCACTCCAAAATTTTTCTTTCTCATCCATTGCACACCCAACTTGTGGAGCATACGCACTAACAACATTCATCATTACACCATCAATTTCCAGCTTCATAAACATCACTCTATCCGACACTCTTTTCACCTCCAAAACACTCTCAGCATACTGTTCCTTCAAAATAACTCCTATGCCATTTCTCCTCCCATCCACACCATGATAAAACAATTTGAACCCACCTCCGATAGACCTAGCCTTACTCCCCTTCCATCTGGTCTCTTGCACACAGAATATAC
Source organism: Protopterus annectens (assembly GCF_019279795.1). Classification (NCBI taxonomy): domain Eukaryota; kingdom Metazoa; phylum Chordata; order Ceratodontiformes; family Protopteridae; genus Protopterus; species Protopterus annectens. The sequence goes on along the minus strand of NC_056732.1, from coordinate 992,572,527 downwards.
CAACCTTCCTTCTGTCCATCATATCAGCTAGCTCTATGCCTATACCAGTCATACTGCCAACATTCAAAGTTCCAACCCTCACTACCACAGTCCTAGCCTTTCTCCTCTCCTCCTGCCTTCAGCCATGTCTTCCACCTCTTCTCCTCCTTCGGCCAACAGTAGCCCAATTTCTGCCAGCACCCTGTAGGCTAACAGTACTGGTGGTGGTCATTGTTAGCCCGGGCCTCGACCAATCCAGTATAAAAATATTTCTTGGTGACTGCATGAAATGTTTTTGAGAAGTTTTACGCCAGATGCCCTTCCTGACGCAACCCTCCCCATTTATCCGGGCTTGGGACCGGCACAAAGAAATGCACTGGCTTGTGCATCCCCAGTGGCTGGGTTATTTGGATATTATTAATCGATGGTCTATAAAGGTAATTTTTTTTTTATATATATACTTTGGCCATTTTGAGGGGAACATATGGGAGAAGCGAGATGAATGTTCAACAGTTGGGAAGGAGTATGTTTGGACAACTGTTTGATTTCATCGTGGCGAATAGCCTAATCATGTTTGGTCATGGTTTATTGACTTTTTTGGCATAATATTGAATAAAAGGTACTTTTTTGGTCAAAAACTTTCAAGTCTCATAAGACTTTATATGAGACAAGTGTGACTAATATTCGAGAGTCGAGGATGAACCGAGATATGATGGACATTTGCTTGAAGGCCAGAAGAGGCCTATGTTTATTGAACGGGACTTTGTGTGATTGAAATATTGTATTTTTAAGTTTCTCATTGTTAGTTAAATCTTTATATCAGCTATTGATGCTATTGAAATGCACATGATGGCAATGATTTGTTCAGTCAATATTGACTGATAATTTGTCTTTATGAACAAGTATTTTGTTGTGCTTTCTATATATATATATATATATATATATATATATATATATATATATATATATATATTAATGTGAGTTTATACACTGCAACTTACGAAAGGCTCAACATTTGAAATTGCTTATCCACACCATACATGTGTTGTTCTGGGGGGGATGGTATTACATTTGTATGAATGAGTCACAACACACAGAGAGAGTAGACCAATAGACACGGCAATATGACAGAAATGCATGATTTAAGAACATTTTTGGATAATTTAGCCACAGGTAATGATAACTTGACATCATTTAATATGGAAAGAGGGGAGGAAGCATTGCAGAGTGCCACCAGTAAAACTGATTTAGAAACACAGTTTACATTACTAATAGATATCACAAGAAAGGTATGGTCTAATGTTTGGCATAGGAAGTTACTTAAAGCCTATTTTACAGCCAATATAGCTTCAAGAGGTCTCAGGGTTTATGTGGAACCTGGGGTTGGGATGGAAATTGAACAGTTTATTCAAAAATGGCAACAAGTACAGCTTTTGGCATCCAGTATGTTTATCAGGTTATTGATAGAATATTATGAGCAACAATATGTAGGGATGTTAGAAAAGTTGAATGAAATATATGAGCAAGTGGCCAAGTATCAAGGAGAATCAGCTTATAGTGACAAATATGCAATGTATGTCAAGGAGGTACAAAAAATAGAAAAAGAATAACAGGATAGAAAATCAAAGAAGTTCCTTAGGAACTCAGATGATTACAAAAATGAGGTGGCATATACCTGGAAAAAGGTTAAGCGTGCTGTTAGGTTTTCAGATAGGTTAAATAGAGGGCTGAATAGACCCAAGGGAAAGAGGCCCAGATCTATATTAAGGAAAAATCCAGACAACTCCAGTGCTTCAGAGGTTTCTTCGTGTTATTCTAATACAGATACAGAGACAAATAATGGTTTCCCCAACACCAAAGAGATCCAGGGGCCCTTTAGGAGGGGCGGGTGAAAGCACCATCATAGAACAAAAGGAAGGTATGTTTCAGAAAATATTGAATTAACAATAGGTAAAGATGATGCTCCCAACCACATTCAGGCTACAGAAAATCAATTGGTGGTAAATTTGACCAATTATGAGCTTTCTGATTTGGAACTAAATATACTTAACAAAGGTTTGGGTTTTGTTCTAGCTACATATGTGTCTTTTTTGACACAGTGAATGACTTAAAAAATTTTACTCGTAAATTAAATCTGAAGTATTACTTTGCACATAGACCACAGAGCAGTGATCCAATAGATACGTTTACATTTTAAAAAATCTGAGTTTCAGCCACCATATTATAGGGCAGTGAAGATATCTGAACAACAGGTGATGCAAGATTTGCAACTTAATCAGAATGAGGTATTTAGGAGTTACTCCCACAATTTGACTAAGGTAGAGAATCTAACATTAAGGAATTTAGCCAAGAATGATAATTTGGTAATCACCAAAGCAGATAAGGGGGGAGCCATAGTTATTTGGGGTAAGGAACAGTATCTTGATGAAGTTCATAGACATTTAACAGATGTGATATCATA
>NC_056732.1:992540087-992565087 GCF_019279795.1 Protopterus annectens | reverse complement strand
GACTCTTTACTAGTGTAAATATGGCTATAATATGGCAGTTATCCATGTGGCAGTAAAAGATATGAGGCACAAAATCTTGAGGGACATGTAGAGAGAGATGTCTGAACTTTCCATGCATGCGACAGATGTAGGCATGACTTTGGTCTTGAGTGGAATCCTTCCTTCACCAAGAATGACAAGTAGGTAAAAAGAGAAGATAATTGGCTTCAGCAATTAGTGGTATACCTGTGGTCATTCTAATGGGATCCAGTATGCGTCAACCTGAGACAAGATGATTGATAGGGCACCTTGTGTTGCTATGGATGGTATGCGTCTCACATTCAAAGGCTCCTGCATGGTTGCAAAAGCCTTTGCAACCTCCATAGTGCCATTGTGCCTTTTTTAGACAAAGTTCATTTAATGGATATCCCAACATATCAAATTTATCACACACTAGTTTGGACCCCATTTAAGGTGGTTCTTCTCAATGCCATAAGTCTCAATAATATATTGTCCAATCTTGAAGCAATCATGAATCTGGAACATATCCATGTTTGCATTGTTACAAAGACATGGTTTAAATGCAAAGGAAACACTTTCTTTACACTTGTGCTTTGCACCTACCATGCCTTCAGATGGAAGTTGGGATTATGTCTACATATTTCTTAGGAAGTATATCCCATCTAGGCAAATTTCCAGAGACCCACAAACTACTATATCTGCAGATAATCATGTTAGCTTTCTGACAGTTTTAAAAGGTAATTACTGTTAACAATAACTACATATTTCTTAAGGATTTCAACTACTCTGCCATTAAATGGAGCATCTGTACCTCTAATGTAGGAAATGCTGAAAGGTTTGTAGATTTGATAAATAAAGCTTCCATAGAACAAATTCTCGGTCAACCAACTGGAGGCCACAATATTCTTGATCTGGTCATCAAAAAAAATCTGTCCATACGTTCTATTCCCCTTGTCTCTTCTATTCCAGATCCATAAACATGTCATTTGCCCTCAAACCCACTTAACCCCTATAGCTAGTCTCCAATTTAAGGAACCTAGTTATATGATAAAATCTCTAAATTTACCCATAAGACCACAAACTTTGATCCTGACATAGTCTATACCTTCTGAAAGGATTTCTATGCTCATCTAGATAAACGAGTATAGCTAGCAGTCCCAACTACAGCTAAATACGATAGATAGTTTAAGAATATCCTCAGCTCATATGCTCAGCAGCATTAATGAAATATCCAAAAGCAGAATAAAACTCCTTAAACTGAACAGCATGTACAAAATGTCTCAAATGAAGGACAGTATGAAAGTATTACCAAAAAACTGAAAAACACTGTTTGGACTAGAAACAGTAATCAAGAAACACAGAAGGCTGACTGCATATCCTTCTATAGCTACATTAGGAAACTAAGAAATAATACACAGCGATGCCCTGGGCCTATCTTTAAAGGGACCTCCTACTTCATTCAAATAATATTTCAGATATACTTACAAGAAAATTTACTGCTAGCTTCACCCCTGAAACCGCTGTTCAAATACCACTTATCCCAGCATCCCATTAACACCCATTCTCACAAAGGAATATGTTCTTAAGCTGCTACAAATACTAAAATCACTTCATCAATGGGGTCTGACAACATATCTTAATTAATAGCATCAAGCAAGCTCTCTTGGAACCTATTTTCAAATGTTATAACCAAAGCTTAACTACAAGCTTTGTTCCTTAGTCTTTGTGCACTATAGAAATGGTGCCCCGCCATAATGGTGGTCTTATTTTTGATCCTGGGAATTATAGGCCTAACAGTTCTAGAAGTCTAACAGCTGTAGAAATCTGATTTGCAAATTTATGGAGCATATCATAACCAGTCTCATTAATTATTATATCAAAAAATGTATTAGGCCTGACCACTAATAAATTGTCTTCATCGAAGGGAAATCCTGCCTGTTAAATCTGGTTAACATCTTTGAGAGACTTAAGCTGTTGACAGTGGTCATGTTGTTCACACTGCTTATCTCGATTTTGACACCATACCCTGTGCCTACATTCTTAGCAAATTAACAGCCTTGAACCTAGATCTGAATAAATAGCAAAGTGGATAAAAGACAGAGCTCACATTGTTTGTATGGCAGATGCCTCTCGGAATAGTTCTCAAGTGACAAGTGGCATCCCTCAAGGGTTTGTACTGGGTCCCCTCTTTTTGACATCTATTTTTCCTAATTTCCAAACTGTAAACCAGGACCCCTGGTTTACCAAATTTAGAGATGACTGAAAACTAGGTGTAACTATTAAGACCCAATCAGATATCTGTAGCCTTCAGAAAGACCTTACCCTACTTAGCATATAGTTTACTGAAAATGGGCTCAAACTGAATGCAAAAAGTATAGTGTTGTCTCAACTGGTAAATGATGCTTTGCCTCAACATACAGTATAAAGAATATTCCATTACTAAATAAAAAGGTAGTCAGGGACATGGATTCTTGGGATGATAATTCAGTTTCCTTTCTTTTGATTGTATTTTGACAACTGTAGTCTGAAAATCCTTCAACTGAACACATCAAATAATCAGAGGTGCAATTGTTTCCTTATATTTGGCACTGATTAAACTTGTTATTGAATACAATGGCCCCTTTGGTATGTAGCTCACTCAACACATCAAAACCCCCCAAAGCTCCAGAGTTTTCTAAGTAAAACGATCTCTAACCTGAAGATCCTTAGCTATCAAGATAGGTTAGAAAATATAATCCAGTACTGTGTGTCCTGTAGTCTCATGAAGAGTGATTTGTGTCTTCCCTATTTATTTATTTATGTATTATTTTATTTATTTTTATTTTACATTTGTTAACTGCGAGTGTCCAACTGAGCCAAAAGCCCATTTTCATTGGAGGCCTGGGGAGAAAAGATCCATAAGTACATACAAATTAACAAAAAAAGTAGAATACACTGGTAAATTTAGATTCTTATAGTAATCAAAAAACATGTAGCAGTCTAAAATAAACAAAAGTAGCTAAGCAGTAATATTAGGGTGTTATAATACAAAGGAATTTACATAAGAAGCTTGGTGAGTTCAGTATTAATACTAGTGGTACATATTACTTAGACAATAGCAGGAAGTCTAGCCGTGTTTGTAGTTTTACAAGTGGAAGGAAGGTTAGGAGGTAGTAGGGACAGAAGGAATAGAGCAGAATGAGAATGGCAGAGAGGGGCATTTATGGGGAAAGAAGAGAGAAAACTGATTTGGTGCTGACTAAATAAGATGTGTGTGGTCAGGGAGGGTGAGGGCAGGGCAGAACCAATGACTTTTAAAATATTCATTGGTAGCAGATTTAAATTGTTTGGGGTATGTGAGGGCCCTGATTTCAAGGGGGAGTTTGTTCCAAGCGATGGATGGGTGGTAGATATATGTGTTACACCCAGTTTATGACTTGGGTTTGTAGACTTTTAATAGGTCTTAGGATGAGCTCCGGAGATTCCTATTTGGGGAATAGTGGGAGATGAGGGACAATAGTGCTGGACAAAAAGCAGTCAGATAAAGAATGGAGTGTATGATTTGGAGCTGAGACTGGAGAAGTAGGTGTGGTAATTCTATCCAGTTTAGGAATTTTAGGGAGAGACAGTGGTGGGATTTACAGGTTTGTTGTGCTGCAAATCTTGCTATGTTGTAATAGGTTGACCCTACCACACCATTAGAGATTGGGTTGTCCTTGATCTCTTGTATCTCAATAATTCAGACAGCTCAGAAAATACCAGAACCAGAGGCCTAAACCTCTATCAGCAGATTAACAGAATGTGAGGAGGGAATAGAATCATCACCCAACACCTCCCCCTTTTCTGGAATAACTTACACCAGCATGTTAAGCTGAAAGATACATTATCACCATTGAAACTGAACCTTGATAACTGAATGGGGACCCTAAAAGCTTTTCTGGTGCTGACTGCCCCTTGCCTCCACCATGAGAAGGGAAGTACAGCCTGAGTCTGGATATTGGCAATATGTATATGGTACTGAGACAAAAACAGCCTGGACACTCCTATGAGTCCTAAATATCCTAAGAACTGATAAATAGACAGAGAGAGAGAGGGAGAGAGAGAGATAGATAGATAGATAGATAGATAGATAGATAGATAGATAGATAGATAGATAGATAGATAGATAGATAGATAGATAGAGAGATAGACAGACAGATGAGCAGTCATAGACCAGATAACTCAATGAAAGAAGCTGACCACTGCAATTGACTGCCTAATTACACTATGCCATAAGTAAGCAATAATACCAGATGGTATTTAAGTTGAACAAATATTACTGCAAACCCATTATGTTGTGATACACAAATCTGAGTAAGTGGTGATATCTGTTCAGCACACATCCCAACATGTGTTGTTACCGTTTTCAAATGGAATTATTTGTTTCATTTATTTTGTAGGGAGGCATTTTAGTTTTACATAAAATGTATTCAATACACCCCATTATCAAGGATGCTAATTTTATATTTTTCCAGGAAAATGCCATGAAATAACTCCTACATTTTTGCTCTCAGAATGTTGGAAATGTAAATTAGCATTTTAGGTCAGAACATTGTTTTACCTTAACATGTATTTTTTCTTATACTGCATTATTTTATTCAGTGTTCTGTACTAAAATCTGTTTTAATTTTGCTTAAACATAGAAGACAAAGCTATCACAATAAAAACTGAAAATTATACTTAAAGAACAGATATAATTCCTATAACTTCAGCTCATGGAAATTAACTTTCAGTTTTTAGTATTGGTAATAACTGCAAATCAGTATTCCTGCCTATTAGCCAATCAGATGGCTTGATCTGATTTCCTGAGCCCATTTACAAAAGCATGTAATTGCTTTCATCTACTTAATGTCAGCAGCCCTTGATCTGGTGAGACACTAAAGTATAAACAGAAGTGGCAATGGCTAAAGAATTGGAGTAATTTAATCAATTCACTGCTGTTTTTAAAAGATGTTCTATGTACATTAAAGAATAGTAAATCAGTGTCAGGGCCTAAGTGCACAGATATGGTTTTTGTAGCTGCTAGGCACTTCAAACTGCATAACAACCTATCAAACCTATAAGTGCATACTTAAGCCCCAGTATTCTGCTATCTCTTTTTAAGTAACTTCAGTATTTTTTGTATTATAGATTGTGCCATTCTTCACAAGGTTTCATGATACAGAAGAAGGGGAAATATGCATAATAAGAACTTTTTATTTCTTTACATGTTGCTTGCTACAAAACACACAATCAAACAATGGGAAAGAAGTGGAATGACAACTTTTCTAAAAATATCTTCTCCAACATTACTTCCAGAAATGGAAGGAGCTCATTTTTTTTAATATTTTTTTGCTTTTACCTCCCATTAGCAGCCCTCTCCCAGCCAACGGGTCCATTTATTTCCAAAATTGGGGTGGATATTGACATAAAAGGGCCGTCACTCAGACAGCCATCAGTGGTGATTTGATCATTTTTCTATTTTGTTTTTTATGCTCTAACTTCCTTCAAGGACCTGTCAAAGTCATGCAGAGGGGGTGCAGTAGGCTAATGGTAAAGGGCATTCCCTCACTTAACAAGGGGTATTCCCTGCCAGCATCCTGCCCCTCCTCCCAAAGCATGAGCATTAGTCTTGCTGGCCTCCATTAGAGATTTGCACTACCCTTAGCGAGCACAACCCCCACCATCCTCAAGGACAGGCAAGCATTCCAGGCCCATTCATTCCTTTACCATGCCAGAGCTGCAGATCAAACCAGTGCTCAAAGGTCACAGTTGTTAACCATCCCTCTGTGCCCCAGAGCCGGGCTGCATTTCGTAATATTAGATTGTTTCAGTGGGCAACCTACCTGTCTGAGAGATACGGAGGAAACTTGTCTCTAGATCAACTTGCACTTTTTTTCTATCTTTTAAGTGTCAGTGACTTTATTTAGGTGGAATGGCCACTTCCAACTTTTTCTTTGATTCAAATGTTCATAGATCCTTAAACCTTCTTCGTTGTCAAAGTGTTTCACACTAATGATGGACATTACGTTTAAATAGCCAATGAAAACCACCAGGAAAGCAGGATACCATTTTATAAATTGTGAACAATCATTTCTTTGGAATTGCTTCTTCTGCTTTTTTAACATTTCATTTGTTTATTTACTGAGTGAGCGTTAAAAGCTTTTCTCAAGCACTGCTCTATATTTTTGCGAACAGAAGTCTGTAACTAAATTTTATTAATCTGTTTTGAGAACCTCTTAATTTTACCTGTGTGTTTCATGGCAGCTTACATTCTGTCAGTAAAGAAAGACAGAGATTAGATGAGTTCAGGCTATAGCAAATTAAACAGAAACCTAGTGATCAATTCCAGGTAAGGATCACATGGCTGCATCTGGCCATTTCACTGCCATATGGCCATGCTGCCATTATGTGCTAACATCCTACATACTTTTGTTCCTTTACAAATCTGCTTTATTTTTTTTCCACGTGTATTAGTAAATCTATGTCATGTACTTCCTTCCTTATCTAAAATATACAACAGAACCTAGGACATGATGGTGAGCAGTTCAAGCAGCTCACACACATGCAAACACATTCCCCAGGATTCAGTAAGCTTCCGTGCAGGAATAGCTTATTCCTGCATAGAAATGACCATTTAAGAGCAGCACAACAGCATACCATGCAAAGTTATGAAGGCATGCTGCCTCTGCTCCTAAACTAACATGGAGCATGGACGAGTGCAGGGGGTGTGTCTGAGAGCAGAGCTCTCACAATATACACACCCCTGCACTCAAGAATTGCTGTTCGACAATTACAGTGAGCGAGAACACTCATAGGGGGTTGCCACCTCTTCAAATGCCCAAAGTGGGACTGTTAGTCTACAAACGTGATATGTTGCAGGACAAAACCCACCCACAGCCATTGCAAAGATCAAAGCCCAACTTTCCAGGAAAACCCTATGCTCATAGCAACAGAAACACACCAGGATTTCTGTCAAGTGTGCAGATGCACACAGAAATCCACAGCGATAAATGAAATCTGTTCCTTCTTAGAGAAAATAACATTAGAGATATTTTGTTTATCAAACTGATTTAATTTAACCATAGCTGCACTTGTTTGCCCATTGCTTAGCTATGCATACTCTAGCTTAAATGGTACAAGAAGGTAAATAGCAAGATACATTCAGCAGAAGCAGTACTGCAATAGTGTAGTAGTTAGAGTGTTTGCTTTGTGAGCAGTCATTCCCGGTTCGATCTTCACTGTAGTAAATTCCATTTTCAATGCGAAAGCAATTCATGAACATTTTTTTTTTTGCTGTCTAGCCTACTAAATAACATATATTTGTGAACTGGAGTACTGCATTAAGTGCAGATGTGAGGTGTCATTGTAATAATGTGGTAAAATCCACAGATAAACACAAGTGCCCCATACAGTATACGTACACATGAATCAGGGATACTAAACAAAGTTATAATGTGTAATGAATGATAAATCAATGCCATACAGCAAATAGTGTAAAAAATGTATAAAGTGTCCAACTCTACCACTTTCCCAAGACCCATGTTTCTTTTCTTTCTAAATTACTGTGGGGGTAAGCAGGAGTAAGCACTTTTAAGCAGTAGTAAGCGAGTTTAATCCTGTTTGTGCTGGGGTAAGCAATGCCTACACAGGATAAGCAATTTAGAGGCTGAGTGTAAGAATATTTAACCGGAAGTTAGCATTGCTTACCACTGCGCAAACCCACTTAAAAGTGCCTTAATTACTCTGTATCCAACAGCCCTTGTTCTGCCCAGCAACAAAATAATCAACCTTTGCAGGTCTCAAACCCAGGACCCTGTACACCATAGGCACAGTGATTTACCACTATACCATACCAGCTGTACATAAAATTGAGCTATACCCAAACAGATCCTCACTATAGCAAAATCACAATTTACATGTGAAAGGAATTTATAAACAATTTTTTGTTGTATAACCTACCAAATAACATATATATGTGAAGTGGAGTATTGCATTAAGTCCAGATGTGAGGTGTCATTGTAATAAAGTGATGAAATTCCCCCAATAAACACAAGTAATGCATATAGTGTACATACACATGAATCACGGATACTAAACAAATATATAACATGTAAAGAATGATAAATCAATACCAAATAGCAAACAGTGTGCAAATTTAAAAATAAACTCCGCTAAGCATTGCACAGCTCTACTTACCAGGTGTAAGCAATGCATAGCCCAGCTAAATAGATTTCCCCATTGGTATGCCTCTTTAAGCAATGCTAACCTTAGGTAGGCAGGTTTGCCCATAGCTTAGCATTTTCAAAACCATCCAGTCACACAAAGTGCAAGAAATCGACCCTATTTAAACCCCAGAGGTGGGAATACATCTCATAACTGGTTGCAGCTTCCTCCAATAGGCTCAATTGCTGGTGTTGGGGAAGGATTGCGCTTCCGAGTGCAGCGCTGGGGCATCCAGGAGTCCAAGGTTATAGCAGGACTCCTGGTAAAAGACCATGAAGAGAGACTGCTGCAGGACCAGTACCAAGGTTCCCAATATAAAGCAGAAGCCTGGGACTGTCTCGCCCATGACCTCACCAGTGCCACTGGCATCCCTCGAACTGGTGAGCAGGTCAGGCATCACTATGCCAACCTGAAACAGAGGAAGAGGGAGCTCTTGGATCTGTGGATCCAAGAAGCTAGGCAGGGTGATGTCCCGGCAGTGTGTAAGTACTCATTCTACTAAATGTTTAATAATTGCCTAGCTCATTGTATATCATGGAAAGGTATGGCTAAATATTCCTCTTATGTCTCTGACAGCTGCAGCAGAGCAGGCTGTGAATCAGGAAGCCCATGCATGTATGCTGCAAAGGCTGTGTTGTGAGGCAGGTTAGTAATAATCTTGCATGTACTGTCATAAGAAATAAATCTAAAAGTAGTAGAAAGTTAATTGCCAGTATAAAACCTGTATTGTGTATGGGATGTACTGAATAAAACAGACAATATGGCAGGAAGAGTCTCATATAGGTTGTATGTAAATAAAAGGGTAACAGCCTGGCAATAAAGGTCTAACTCCTGGACTGCTTGTGTTTACTCTGGTATCATATGGTAATGTAATGTTGTATTCTCTTACTAGTACTGTTGTATTAAGCACTGTTACCCACACTGTGCTACATAAATAAAGTGTGTAGGAATGTCTGTATAAGACTGTTGTAATCACAAGGTCATATTGTACAACTGAGGGAGACTTAGACAGAAAACAGTGAAAAGATACACAACAAAATCCAAATAGCGCACTCTACTGTGACATGAACTGTTGTATTTTTAGCACACACAGCCATGGTTTGAATCCTGGGAGTGGTATTAAGCTGTATGCATAATAATACCCCTCAACTGTACAGATTTTGTCAGAAAGTTCAGGTAATTGGCTTACATTTCCTGCCTGTCACCCTGTCCCCCTGGCAAATCAGTGGGATGATCCCAGAAATTTAGGCAGCAAATAATGACATACAAATGATTGTCAGACATCATAACCGTCTGAAATATATCTATAAGAATAAACCTGTCACTCTAGCAATTCACCAAAATGTTATGAGAGTAATATGCAAATTATGTCCCATCTCTACCCCCATGTTATGAAGCTATGACCAGAGTGTGTGCAGTAACAAAGTGAGACGTATGTGCATAATAATAACGTGGAATCTGATAATATGTGTGGCAACATTCAGGTAGTGTTAACAAACATTCCCTCCACAGGTCTGTCAGATAAGAAAACTGTGCCTGGAAATAAAAAATTGAAATCCTGGATTAGTACTATTTATGTGGGAATGTATGGCAGTGTTAGTGTTGCAGTTTCTCTGAATAATAATGTATTACTCATCACTGTCACCGACAATGTGCTACTTAATAAAACTGTCTAGGAATCCCTGTATAAGACTGTTGTAATTACAAGGTCAGATTGTAAAACCACGAGAGACTTTTAGACAGAAATCAGTAAAAAGATACACAGAAATATCTAAATAGTACACTCAACTGTGACGTACACTGTTTTATTTTTAGCAGACACAGCCATGGTTCAAATCCTGGGAGTGGTAGTAAGCTGTATGCAGAATCATACCCCTCAACTGTACAGATATGGTCAGAATGTCCAGCTAACTGGCCCATATCTGCTGCCTGTTACCCTGTCTCCCTGACAAATCAGTGTGATGATCTCTAAAATTTAGGCAGTGTTTAATGACATATAACTGACTGTAAATATTGACGTCATCTGGCCATGGCACTGGTCACCAGCACGTCTGGGGCCCACCCCGGGACCTCCTCAATCACTGGTCCTGGACCACCTTCGGGTGGAAATGTCTCAGAGGATGGGGCTCCCCCCGGGAGTGGGCATGGACAGAAAATTGTCACCCATCATCAGGTCCGGGGTCTGGTGCATAGCAAGTTCTGCAGGGAGCTTGAAAATCAGCTACACTAGCTTGAGGACTATGTGGTGCATTTACAGGGTAAGCCTGCCCCTCCTACCCAGCCCCCAGCACAGCCAACTTCACGGCCGTGAAGGTGCCGTGGTGACTCCCCTTGGGTGGGGACCTCAGTCCCACGGTTTCCATTTGGGGGCTCATGGGCTTCCAACTTCCAAACACCGCTCCCCATCCAAGGTGTTTAACCCCCACATGTGCCATATACTGCCCCTGTATGCTGTCTTGTCTGTCTTGCCTGTCATTCTACCCAACCTACCTCCTCAAATATACCTACTATCCATCCCCAACATCCCACTCTCACCTTAAAAAAAAATAAACAAAATGCAATCTGTTCCCAAAAATTTTTCCCCATACATAGCTGTCTATTTCACACACGTGTCCACTGGACACACGTAATCTCATCTAATTGGCTTCACAACATATTATTGTTATCCTCACCATTCTGTCAGGGGTTTGAGTGTCCAAATCTACCTCTGAATCAGTGTATATGCACAGCTGTTGCTGTAGAAGAAATGGGCAGCTATGGACCTTCCCTACACCCGTCCTTTACATCCCTAGCTATTTAACCTAATGTCTATCCCTCTTTGTGCCCCTTTTTCACCACTTTCCTATCACTCCTTTTCCTTTTCTTTTAAAGAAATTAGTGCAGGGGTAAGTGGGAGTAAGCACTTTTAAGCAGCAGTAAGTGGGTATAAACCTGATTGCCCAGGGGTAAGCAATGGCTACACAGGATAAGCAATTTAGAGGCTGAGTGTAAGAATATTTAATCAGAAGTCAGCATTGCTTACCATCACACAAACCCATGTAACCCCGCTTACAACTCTTAAAAGTGCCTTAATCACTCTGTATCCAACAGCCCTTATTCTGCCCAGCAACAAAATAAACAGCCTTTGCAAGTCTCGAACCCAGGACCCTGCACACCATAGCTAAAGTGATTTGCCACTAAGCTATGTCAGATATAAATAACTCTGATGTTTTCTCAAACATATCCTCCAGCACAGTCATTCAACAGTAGATGAAATCTATTTATATATGTAGATGTATGTATGTATATATATATATATATATATATATATATATATATATATATATAAAATCTATATATAAATATATGTATACATCTCTCTCTCTCTCTCTCTCTATATATATATATATATATATTTTTTTTTTATATATATATATCAAAATATATATATATGTATATATATATATATATATATATATATATATATATATACATATATATATATATATATATATATATATATATATGTGTGTATATACATATAGATAGATAGATAAAAGAACACAACAAATATATATTTGACCAAAGGCACCATTAATGGGGGTTAGGGGGCCGAATTTAAGTACATCTTATAATTATTGATATTATCCCCTCCTCCACAGCCAAACTGATCTGCCTTGCAACACAATAGCAATACTTGCAAGTCTCATACCCAGGAACCTAGACAACATAGCCACAAGAGGTTAACAGTAATCCATCTCATCTGTATGATATCAGGATGGTATCAATAAGATATGCAGACAGTCTATGTATATATATATATATATATATATATATATATATAAATACATATATATGTATATGCACATAAACACACATATACATATACATATATTACTATGTATAGATATGTATAGGAAGATACATATTTAGGGGGGGTGCACAGCATATTGAACAGCCAGTATTCCTACAGTTGCCACATTTTAAAATGGCCAGTGTTTAATTCTCTCATACAAAAGACAGTTATTGCATGAAACATATACCCACAGAGAAGTCAAAGGATATGACACCACACACAGGTTTGCATGCATAAGAAATGTCTGTGTACTATTTCAGTTGTATATGCCATTTCATATAGCTGTTAGGTGTTTGAAATATATATTGAGTAAAGCAACTCTCAAGCAAAACATTTTATACAGTAATCTGAAAGCATAAGATATGTTGTTGTCCAGGCCATGGCCTTCCAGTAGTACAACAGTAAAGAAACACTGGCACAAAAGATAAGAATCAATCAACAGTAAGTAATGCAAATATAGTGCAGCAGCCTCCAATTATACTCTGTACTCAATTCCTAGGGGGAAAAGAATTAAGTTGTCACAATGAAGATGTATCTGTTACATAACAATGCTTAACTTAAAACATCACTATCACACTGACAAACAGAACTCTCTGTAAGACAGTAAGCACTAGCCCACCAATGTTCCCAAGGTGAAATGTATGAAAATGTACAGCCATATACCTTAAGGTGTCTTACTACTGATATCCCTCACATGTTGTAACAGCCTAGGTTATATATGATGCATACCCCTCCATCATAGATTGACTTACAAGGGCATATGACAGTGTTGCATCCACTGACCTCTGGACTGTACAACGACACACACATTTTGTCCAGCTGTAGCCCACACATATATATGGACCCTACCCCACAATATGTGTGCGGGTCCACAACATCACTGGAATGATGGCAGGAATACCAGCATGACATAATGATAGGCCACTACTTAACAACCTCTTACTGCATGACATATGGACAAAGCCTGGTATATAGGTGGAGAACAGAGACTGGAACACAGGGCTATATTTGCAATATTGTTGTTATACACTGAGAAAGTTGCTGGTGTTACAGGACTGTTTGCAACATACCCTTATTCAGGAATATGAAGTCAGAATCTCAAATGGATGTAGCCATGTACTGATAGCACTCAACAGACAGAATGCCAGTGACATATCTGAGACAAGACCTGTGTGGTGAGTAGACAAAATATAACAGCCAATCCTCTGGCCATAACGTGGATATGCCCACAGTTGAGAGTTATGCAGACAGACTGCATTCCATGCTAAACTAGTATGTACACACAAACCCTGTAAAACTAGCATTATACAATGCATATAACAACAATACTCACACTGTATGTAGGTTTGGAACCTTATACAAATATGTATTTGGCCTGTATCTGCAAGTCCTGTTGTAAGAGGTATTGCTACCTGCTGTCTGTAACACTGCTGCCCACACACAGGAAGGATGTCCTTCATACAGGAAAGGTAAAGGGATAACGCCCCCATGATTTAGTAATTTATAGTAGTGGGTTGCCATGACAGTGGTAATTGAAAGTGCTACACAGCTGGCTGCATGCAGGTAGCAAGTGGTGGACACTGATTGGTACAGAGGCAATCACCTGATCATGTGCATCACCTACAAAATCCATGCAGCAATATATTCAAAGCAACTAAATCCCTGTAGTGGAGAGAGACACAGAGAGAGAGAGAGAGGGAGAGAGAGAGAGAGAGAGAGTCAGAGAGAGAAAGAAAAAAATAAGCAAACAACCAGTAAAAAAAAAAATTTGTTTCACCAACTGAACCTACAAACATCCCGACATAACTAAGTGGACACATATAGCTGTTTTCAGAAGAGACGAAAATGCTACAACAGGTATGCAAAACATATATGCATGTAATTGAATGCAGTACTTGGTCTATAATAATGGGATAGATGATGTGGAATGATTTATATGTGCCATCAGGAGTTGCTGATGTAATGCTGTCCTGCTGAACAACTGCTATGGACAATAGTGTCTGTCCCATTGGGCAGTGTTCCATACCTGTCAACTGTGCAGATCAGCACTGAATGACAAGACGTAAGCCATCATAGTGTGTGTTCTCTACTGCACGACATGTATATTAGTGTGGCAAATAGCTGGTGGTGGAAGTAATGCCATTATAATAGACACATGAGTTTCAGAGCCCACCACTTTCAGAACAGTCATGTTAACGTGTAATGTAGCATGCACAAACGTCATAGGTGTGTAATAGGCTTACCTGCAATCTGTCTCTATATATACACCCCTAATGCAAGGCAGAACAGTGCAGCTGTGAAGGAAGGAGAGTTAGAGAGTGTGGACCTGATTTTTGAATGCACCTTATATATATATATATATATATATATATATATATATATATAGAGAGAGAGAGAGAGAGAGAGAGAGAGAGAGCAGGGTGACTGATGTGATCCCCGGGGTGAATTTCCTTTCTCCCATCCAATCATCAAGGTTCCTTTTGAAGAGGGCCAAAGAAGCGCTCTATTTGACATGTATGGGCAGTCTATTCCAGAGTCTAGGGAGTCTCTGGGTAAGGAACCTACCCTCCAGCATGTTTTGTTTATTGTGATGACAAGGTTTAGATCCCTGGAGCTTGTGATTCTGAGGGATTGGGATTTCTTTAAGTGTAGCATGTCCAACAGCTCTGGGTTTGACATGGCCTTGTATGTTAAGCAGAGATTGCCTCTGAGTAGATGATATGTGACAGAGTATAGCTGGAGTTTTTTAAGGCGGTCAGCGTAGGGCATCTGCTTTACCTTTATATACACATGTATGTCTACAGACTATACAGACACGGATATATATATATATATATATATATATATATATATATATATATATATGTATACAAAACTCAAAATGTATATCTACACACACACACACACACACACACACACATATATATATATATATATATATATATATATATATATATATACATCTGTATGTCTACATATATATAAACACACACACATATATATATATATATATATATATATATATATATATATATATATATATATATATATATAAAGGAGTAAGTGGGTGCAAAATGGGCAGTTATGTCTGGTGTGAAATCCATTTTGGGAGCACATTGCCCTCGCTTGTGAAGGTGGGATTGGTATTTTGGGGAATGATAATAGGTATATTTGGGGAGGTAGGTTGGGTTGGAAGACAGACAAGACACCATACAGGGGTGGTATATGATACATGTGGTCGATAAACACCTTGGAAGAAAAGTGTCGTTTGGAATGTGGAAGCCCATGAGCCCCCATATGGAAACAATGGGACCAAGGTCCCCACCCATGGGCAGTCACAACTGCATCTTCACGGCCCTGAAGTTGCCTGGGTTGAGGGCTGAGCAGGAGAAGCATGCAGACCCTGTGATTGTGTACTGAGGGCCTCAAGGTGGTGTAGCACATCCCCCAAGTCTATGTGGAGCTCCCTATGCACCAGGCTCTGGACCTGACTTCAGGTGACAGGATCCTGTCTGTGTGTCCTCCCGGGGGGGGGTGAACACCAATACCCTGAGGTAGTTCCACATGAAGGTAGTGTAGGACCAGTAGATGATGAGGCCCCCGGGTGGGTCCCAGGTGTGATGTGGCCTGGTAACATGGCCAGATGAGGTGGGTGAGGTGGTTCTGCTGGCAACTGTCTTCCCAAACATGCTAATGTGTCACAGTTATAAAACATATGTGGGCAGTAGTAGTCCACACATTCCAGGATTATGTCTAACAGCATGCATAGATATTCCCATTAACACAAAACAACAGATTTGCAGCAGTCACATAGCAAACAGAACACATGCATATATGGAACTATAGTGGCCCTTACAATGGCATGCAGGTGACATTGTTCGTAACAGGCCACCAATGATAGTGTTTCAACATGGAACATGACTACAAACACATTGCACAAATTGTTGTACAATACGATATATGTCCCAACAGTAGGCCTGCTGTAGACATACCTGTTGAGTTGTGTGATCAGATTGTTGTTGCAGATATGGTTGGGGGGGGCAGAGATGTATATTAACAACAACTATGTCCTTGCAGTATGAGGTCCTCAGACCTGTTTTCCTCTTTATGTCTTTCAGGCGCAATGTCTCAGGGGAGACTACCAATCTACACACCTCAGGAAAATGATGTCATCATTACATACTTGGTGCAGCACTACCAGACACTGTTTGGACGTACAGCCCATGATCTGCGGGAGAGGACCGCCCTGTGGAACGATCTTGTCCACAAGGTAAAGGCTGTTGGACTGCATAACTGCAGTCATGAGCAGGTCTGACATCAGTGCACTGATCCGTCGGTGAGCTGCTGCAGTTAGGAGGGACCAGCTTGCCACAGGGGGGTTCATGCATTCCAGCCCCCCCGACACATGCTGGGGAGCTCCTCGCCAGCCTTGGGGCACCTGCCCACCCACAAACACAAGACCTGGCAGAGAGCATTGTGGAGGTGGGTGCTACCCACAAAGTGGATGAGGATTGTGCAGGTAAGGCCACAGGGCACATCAGTAGACCACTAGTATCAGTATCCATCTGCGTCTGTAGAGTTTAATCATGCATATGTGAGATGAAATATATATAGTCTGTTGCTGCATTGTAGCAATATACAGATGTGCATAATCTGTAGTATTGTGGGTTTGTACTGTTGATGTACTGTAATGCTGCTTCCACCCTGTACCAATGCCACAGGTGTGGCTACTGACATCACATCTCTCACACAGCTATGTAGGTCCTTCTGGTATACCTCTGGGGCAGCAGCCTGTAGCTGGGGAGTATGGTGTTTGTTCAGGTTTGCCAATACACTGGCTATGTTATGGCCATGGTATATTCCATGCACACATTTAACACACCTACCCATAATGCATGCTGTACACGTTCACTTATTGTTGCTGTTAACTGCACTGCATCACAGCGGTCACCATGGTGGCATATCTGAATGGTATGTAAGAATCCTGCAATATAACTAACAACCTGACATTCCAAGATGTGTGCACAAAGATGAATATAATGGTGGGACAAATGGCCTGCAGTAGGGACATGTCTGAAACATCACCCTTATACAGTGCTACAACAATGTATACACCACTATTACAATGGCAACTGTTACAGATCTATACAACAGCATATGACAATACTGCATTCCACAACCCTTACAACCTGTAATGTGGTCCAAACATGAGCAATGAATGTGTAATATGGAATCCTAAGTTAGGACAGCAAATATGGGAATACATACCTTCACAAACACTGGAAGCATATGTGTGCATACACTTCAAATAACATATTGTGGAAGCAGCTTTTGCAGTACTGACAGCATGCACTCTTCATGAGTATGGACCTTCCAGCAAATACAGGTCCTCAACATCACACCAAGAAATGGTCTGCTGTCCAAGATGTTTGGCCATCAAATGTGCCCACTTACCTGCAACAGAGGCAGCCATGGCTTGCACACATCTTACAAGTGATGGAATGGATCCCATACCCAACAGGTAGCACCCATTTTATGAATAAGTATAGTTGATTAAATGTACATTTACATAGTAGTTTTTAATATATAATACACACATATATATTTTACTGGAGTACATATATATATACAAGTTGGTTCAAGTTTGTAAATATAATGGTTTTTAATGGATATGAAATGTTCTTGAATTAGTCATTTCACTTTTAAGAATTCATTATTGAAAATCAAGGATATCAATTAAGTAATTATTCAATACACAATATTGTATAAAAATCTTGGGTTGAAACAGTAGTATGTATTCTGAAGAAGTTATGGAATGAAACCTAGGTCAATAAAGAAGTTTTTTGCTGAAGGAACGTGTGGTGGCTTTTCGTTGGGTTAGTTCCAGTACTACAAGAATATAATTTCAACAATTTTGGGTTTGCTTTCATCTCCTTATTGGCATCGGCTACATCTTGCTGTTTTACAACAGGTTGCAGTATTTTTTTGGTTACTAGTTTCCATGGCGAAAGAGTGGTTCGGTGGATGTCGGGAGTATGTTACAGCAAATATGTGAAACCTTAAAAGAACATTCGGTTCTTATACAAAAAATACTCACTAAAGAAGCGGTGGAATTAATACAATCAGGGGAAAGTTTGGGCTTACCCCTCACACAACCCACGCCACCCAATGTAACACCGCAAGGTAATTCTGATATATGTGGTAAAGAAAGAACTGTTAGAGATATAACTTGTTAGAAAACTACTGCTTTCAGTTTTCAAAGTGGTAGCACTCCACAATGTTCAACAGTAGAAGTGATACATGAACCACAACCAATGCAAGAAATGTTAAGAACATTTGAGAAAAAACTGTTCAAACTGAAACGGACACAATTAGAGAACTGTTATCTGACACGTAACATAGAATTGGGAATTATTCCCAAAGGTTTACGGCTTTGGAGATATCCAAATGGCTGTGAACAAAATGTCAGTATGTTAAAAGAACTACATGATTTGTTTGACAATTGTGGTATCCGGCTGATGGAAATAATGGTGAAATACAACAGTATAAAAATTGAAGAATCATTAATTCAATTGGAAGAATTAAATCACAACATCTCAAAAGACCTTCTCTTTGAACATGCATATGACCAGTATGACATTATATCAGATGTTACAAACAGTTGTGATATTTTATTTCAAAGAAAAGTGTCAAAATCCAACGTGACATACAAAGATATGCGCAGCATCAAGCATATCCAAAATCTGGTAGTTCAAAGGGTCAACACCATGGTAATCCACACACAGAGTACTTTTCGGCAGTTGCAGATGACGTCAATCCGCCGTTTGAGGGAGACGACGAGAATACTCGCAATGAGGGCGAAGATAGCATGGAGGAAGGCGTTCTAATCGGCTGAGGAACCAACACGAGTTTAATAACCAACATGAATTTGACAAAAAAGGTGCCAGACCGAAACAGACTTTTTTGGGACTTACAGCAGGCAGGAAACGGAAAATGTAACCACAGATGTTGTGGTTCAGGCGGGTATCAATATAGCGGCACATAGTCTTTTTGGACTTTTTGACATTCAACAACCGCAAATGTTGGACAATAACATCATTAACGTGAGTACGCCCTGCCTAGATTTAAAAATTGGTTCCATTGAACATGTAGAACTTTGTACAACACTGGCGTCTTCTTCCAGCAT
The DNA here is from genome assembly GCF_019279795.1 of Protopterus annectens. Taxonomy (NCBI): domain Eukaryota; kingdom Metazoa; phylum Chordata; order Ceratodontiformes; family Protopteridae; genus Protopterus; species Protopterus annectens. Next base: position 992,545,843 of record NC_056732.1, on the reverse strand, counting down.
TTCAAACCCTGTAGTGGATGTAACATTTGATAATAATAATATATGTGATTTGTACAACAGTAACAATTTAATATCTAAAGGGAAGCAGGACGGTTATGATTACATGAATGATGATGCATTACTAGAATTAAGTATATACCAATACAATGAAAGTGAGTTAAGTAATGGAATAAACAATGTTGGAATTGTAAGTGCTGACAAGTTAGTATATGAAAATGAAGAATGTTATAGTAATGAAGTCAATTTCTATATAGATTGTAATCCAGACCATTATTTGGTCAACAACGATAATTGTATACAATCACAAGTTATAAGTATAGATATATATTCTAATGTAGATATAGTACCTGATGTTAATGATTATGTTTTTTTAAGTAATCCAAACATAATAATGAACATAAAACATGATTTCAAAGTGTATAATTATTCTTCAAAGAACATAACAGTGGAATACGCTGATTTATTTTCCAAAGGGTTTAATTATGTTCCCTGCAAAAAAGGCAATATAGTGGAATCTATATTGGATCTAAAGTTGTTTTCACGCAAATTGAATTTAAAAGCATATTTTACTAATAAAATTGATGACCAAAGCAAACAACAAAAGATTTTTACAAAATCTAGTTTATTCAATCCACCCATGAACGATGAGATAGCGAATTTTGAAAAGAGACGTGAATATGATGTAAGAACGTTTTACAAAAAATATAAGTATAATAGACATTTTAATATGACTAAAACAGAAGAAATATTACTTAAAGATATCAATAATGACTTACAATTAAGAATTATGAGGCCAGATAAGGGTAATGGTATAGTCATATTAGATTATAGCGATTATAGTTCCTATATGACCAATATGTTACTAAGTGACACATATGTTGAAATAAGTAAAAATCAAGTAAACATAGCTTTTAGAAGAATAGAAGGAATGTTAGATGATATGTTATACCAAGGGGAAATCACTGAGTATGAACATGAATATTTACAGAATGAGTACCCAGTAATTAGTGGTATCTTTGGAATACCAAAAATACATAAAGGCCTCAATAATTTGGAATTTCGACCTATTGTAGATGGGAATAGAAGTATAACATGCAACATAAGTCATTATTTGGATTATTTCTTCAAGGAGAGTATGAAATGTTTTAGTTATATAACAAAAGATTCATGGGATTTTTTGAGTAAACTAAAAGAAATAGATATGAAAAATGAATATACTTTTGTAACAATTGATGTCGTAAACCTATTTACAACAATTCCTCATGATATTGGCCTTATATGGCTAGAAGAACAATTGTTTGAGACACATTTATATGAACAAGAACAAATCAATACTTTAATAAATTTGATGGAAATTGTCCTAAACAACAATTATATATATTTTGAAGGAAGTTATTACCAGCAAGTAAATGGGGTAGCCATGGTGGCACCATGTGCCCCCATGTATGCAAACCTAATAATGAGCTATTGGGAACATAATTATTTGTTTCAATCAGATTTCCGTAAACATCTTGTAATGTATACTAGATATTTAGATGATATATTTATCATCTGGGACCAAGATAAAGATATGTTAAAAACTTTTTTGGAGTATATAAATACTACAGTAAAATTTCTAAGATTTACACATCATGTTCATGATGAAAAAATTAATTATTTGGACGTAGATATAATATACAACAAAGAAACAAATATTTTAAAAACACAAATACATAGAAAGCCCACCTTTTCTAATGCATACTTGCATTTTAATAGCTGGCACCCTGACCATCAGAAAAAAGCTATTATTAAAGGGCAGATGGTCAGGGCTGCCAGAATGGCAAGTGAAGAGCAGGATTTCATAGAAGAATTAAAATATATTATGCAACTATTTATGAATAGAGGATATCCAGAACAGTTTTGTGTTAAAATATACAATGAAGTAAAAAATAAAAGACAAAATGGAATTTATACCGCAATATTAAAAACTGGTTCCTTGAATAAATTAACATTGGGTAGTAAAGGAATATTAGAGAAGGATTATTATGATAACGTTCCATTGTACATTATTAATTATAATGATTGTTTTAGAGAGATAGAGAGCATAATAAAGAAAAATTGGGATTTCTTTGTGAATGATAAAATTGGGAGACAACTTTTTCAAGGTCCAATAAAATTTGTATACAAAAAGAGTCCATCTTTCAAAAATATATTAGAAAATAAAGGAAAAACTGACAAATATAACAACAGAAGTAAAGGTAACTTTAAATGTGGAACATGTAGTACATGTAGTCACATATATTGTTCAGGTACAGAAACAATGATCAATGGCTGTAAAATTAGGATATATGGGCATTACAATTGTTTAACAACAAATGTAGTATATATAGCTTTGTGTCAACAATGTAAAGCCTTCTATGTTGGGAAAACAAAAAGGCAATTTAGAGAGCGGATTAAAGAACACCTTTTGGATATACAACATCACAAGAGTACTAATGCTTTAGCGAGACATATCATTGAAAATAATGACCACAAATTTAAATTTATGGTCATTAATCAAATCAAATATGACCCACAAGGAAAGATAACTATGTACCATTTGGATATGGAGGAATTAAAATGGCAGATAAGTCTGAATTCATGTATTCCACCAGGTCTAAATGAATATATGACTATCATGTCATTATTGAAATTGAAAAGAGTTTATGGCAAATAGATGATGTATTACAAATAATAACAAAAGAATATACATATATATATACATCCATCATATATTCATTATTTTTATAAATTTGTTCCATATACAAAATTGACTAAAGTTATATTATTTAGTTATCATTAATCAATTATCAATTTTTAATTTTGGAAATGTGGGTTATATTAAATTTGACTATATACTAATTGGACTATATATAATATACATATTATATACCATACTATAATAGTAAACAAAGTAATACTTGTCAGCATTATTATTTAAAATATGTTTGGTTCATTTTATTTGTATTTATGGTATTATGCATTTTATATTATATTATACCATATTATCATACCTTCAGTATACTGTTAAAAATCCATATATATATATAAAATATATGATATACAGTCGGATGAGGCATTATATACATGAATTACATATATATATATATATATATATATATATATATATATATATATATATTTTAAATTTAACATATTATATATATTATATATGTTACATAAGATAAATGTGTTTTAATATATGTAAAGTACAAAGTAAAGTGTAATTTATTATTTTATGAATAAGTATAGTTGATTAAATGTACATTTACATAGTAGTTTTTAATATATAATACACACATATATATTTTACTGGAGTACATATATATATACAAGTTGGTTCAAGTTTGTAAATATAATGGTTTTTAATGGATATGAAATGTTCTTGAATTAGTCATTTCCCTTTTAAGAATTCATTATTGAAAATCAAGGATATCAATTAAGTAATTATTCAATACACAATATTGTATAAAAATCTTGGGTTGAAACAGTAGTATGTATTCTGAAGAAGTTCGTATGGACAAAACCTAGGTCAATAAAGAAGTTTTTTGCTGAAGGAACGTGTGGTGGCTTTTCGTTGGGTTAGTTCCAGTACTACAAGAATATAATTTCAACAATTTTGGGTTTGCTTTCATCTCCTTATTGGCATCGGCTACATCTTGCTGTTTTACAACAGGTTGCAGTATTTTTTTGGTTACTTGTTGGACTGCATAACTGCAGTCATGAGCAGGTCTGACATCAGTGCACTGATCCGTCGGTGAGCTGCTGCAGTTAGGAGGGACCAGCTTGCCACAGGGGGGGTTCATGCATTCCAGCCCCCCCCCGACACATGCTGGGGGAGCTCCTCGCCAGCCTTGGGGCACCTGCCCACCCACAAACACAAGACCTGGCAGAGAGCGCTGTGGAGGTGGGTGCTACCCACAAAGTGGATGAGGATTGTGCAGGTAAGGCCACAGGGCACATCAGTAGACCACTAGTATCAGTATCCATCTGCATCTGATTATAGAGTCTAATCATGCATATGTGAGATGAAATATATATAGTCTGTTGTTGCATTCTATTAATATGCAGATGTGCATAATCTGTAGTATTGTGGATTTGTACTGTTGATGTACTGTAATGCTGCTCCCACTCTGTACCAATGCCTCAGGTGCGGCTACTGACTTCACATCTTTCACATAATTATGTAGGTCCTTCTGGTATACCTCTGGGGCAGCAGCCTGTAGCTGGGGAGTATGCTGTTTGTTCAGGTTTGCCAATACACTGGCTATGTTATGGCCATGGTATATTCCATGCACACATTTAACACACCTACCCATAATGCATGCTGTACACGTTCACTTATTGTTGCTGTTAACTGCACTGCATCACAGTGGTCACCATGGTGGCATATCTGAATGGTATGTAAGAATCCTGCAATATAACTAACAACCTGACATTCCAAGATGTGTGCACAAAGATGAATATAATGGTGGGACAAATGGCCTGCAGTAGGGACATGTCTGAAACATCACCCTTATACAGTGCTACAACAATGTATACACCACTATTACAATGGCAACTGTTACAGATCTATACAACAGCATATGACAATACTGCATTCCACAACCCTTACAACCTGTAATGTGGTCCAAACATGAGCAATGAATGTGTAATATGGAATCCTAAGTTAGGACAGCAAATATGGGAATACATACCTTCACAAACACTGGAAGCATATGTGTGCATACACTTCAAATAACATATTGTGGAAGCAGCTTTTGCAGTACTGACAGCATGCACTCTTCATGAGTATGGACCTTCCAGCAAATGCAGGTCCTCAACATCACACCAAGAAATGGTCTGCTGTCCAAGATGTTTGGCCATCAAATGTGCCCACTTACCTGCAACAGAGGCAGCCATGGCTTGCACACATCTTACAAGTGATGGAATGGATCCCATACCCAACAGGTAGCACCCAGGGGTTGGACATGTAGCCTTACCCCACCATTGCATATACCATGGCAAACAGTTCAGACAGTTATGTATGTGGTGAAGATGTTTGTGACAGGATTAATGGAGAATATAAACAGATGGCCATCCAAGACAGATGATGACACGTTGCAAAGCAGTCATGCAGGCTGCCTAGTAACATGCCGCAACACTAGGGAGTTGATGACGTGTTTAGCAAGTACTGGCTGTGCAGTACCTGTGTAGGCAATTCCCTGGACTATGCATAAGTGTGGCCCATGGGTAAGGGTAATCAGACAGGACAGTTGTTCCACAGGAACCATCAGCCAGAGATCTCTACAGGTAGTATATGCATAACATCAAAAGTCCCCCAAAGGCATGCATTGCAATGTGTACTGGTGTACCAAGACCAAGTTGGAAACCTACAGACAGTATCAATTAAGATACATGTGCTGCACAACTAACACCTCACCCCACCTCAGGCCCACCATCCCTATCTGTACCTTGCTGGTTCCAATGTACACCTGTATGTTTGCCATTCATTAGCAGGGACTAAACTTGATTGCACATGGTGTTCAGAGTTTGGGACACTGCAAAATGACACATGTGTAGGCCATAGTTGTCAAGCATCTGTAAAAAGGCTGAGGATGGGGAGGGGGTGTCATCGTGAAACACAACAGTGCAGTGAAGCAGAGATCCAAAGCTCAGTAAGAATAACTGTATCTGCACACAGTCAAGGTCATGAATTGTGGTAGACGTAACCCTGACTCCACAGCATGAGGAATGAC
>NC_056732.1:992503898-992539587 GCF_019279795.1 Protopterus annectens | reverse complement strand
AGGGGTGCTAACACGTTGATGTTAAAAAAAAACTAAGGAAAATTTCCTTGGAAACTGAAGTTGCTGGTACTGCGACAAAATGTGATAATGTTGGTATTGTGACTAAATGTGATAATGTTGTTAGTACAGAGCTTCATAGGTCTGAAACTTGTATAGATAACACTACAGGGAAAGCTGTGGGTGGTCCTCTGATCAGTGAACAGTCACTTGTCAATGAAGCTTTTGTGCATGATTTTAATGATTCCAATGATGTTATACATATTATGCACCTCAGTATGCAGCCAGGCACTAATTTATATCCTGAAGTGTGCATTAACAGGGACAGACCCACATCTTTGACTAGCAAATCTGAAGTTGTGGTTAGACCAAAGATAAGGACAGAACAGGTGGACTTAAGTAGTAATATCAGCCCTGATTTGTCTTTTCCTCTGCCTACACGCCTGGAGAAGGGCCCACGGAGGTCACGCTCCATGAGTCGAGGCAGACAGAAAAGGAAGTTGTCAGGGGAACCTTTATCTCGTCAGACTTTGAAAAAGATGTGGACCAACAAACATTAGTTCACAATATATCTCAAGTCATACTTAGTATTGACGATATTAGACTGCTGAGTAAAGGGTTGAATTTCATTCCGAAGACATAGAGTAGGTTGACAGATACTGTCACAGATCTCAAATTGTTCTGTAGAAATGTTATGTTAAAATATTTATTCAAGGGTCCCAGTAATGTATCAGTAGATAATAGGGAGTTCGCTTTTAAGAATCTGAGTGAGTTTGTGCCCAAACCAATCACCCTAAGGTAGAAGCTTTTTTAAAGTTGATGGAAGATGAACTATATAGCTTTTATAACAGTAGGAGAGATAGGAGATCCATGAGGTCTGATAACCTTACTTATAAGGAGAGGTTAAGCTTAAAGAAATTGCAAGATGATTCCACCATCATTATAAGGCCAGCAGATAAGGGAGGCAAGATCGTCGTCATGGATATTCTGCATTATAATGCCACCATGGATATGATGCTGCGTGATAAGTTCTATGAAGTGATTACAATAGATGATGTCAATGACACTATTAGGTATGTTGGCTTCACACTCCTGGATATTTTTAAGAGCAACTTAATAGGGAAGGAATTATATGAGTATCTCTGTATCTGGGCGTCTGTTATCCCTGTGATACATGGGCTACCCAAGATACATAAAGACCCTAAAGATCCACCCATGAGACCAATTGTCTCTGGTCGTGGGTGGGTAACAGAGCATCTATCTGTCTTCATAGAAAAGCATTGGAGGCAGGTTCTGAATAACAATACCTTTGTTCTACGAGACTCAAAGCAGTTCTTAATTGACCTCTATGAATGTATTAAACAACAAGGAACTGTATATTTGTAACCTTTTGCAGTCACTTTTCCAGTTATACCAATGGAATAGGACTTACTATTCTCAGAATATTTAAGGAACATAGTGGCTACTAGATGTTAAGATTTTACTTGATAACACATTTTTAGAATTAGTCCTTGAAAATAATTTATTTATGTTCAAAGATGTTATTTAACAGGTGATGCTAGCATGGGCACCCCTGTAACAGCTACAGAATATTTTAGCCCATTGGGAGGAACATGTGCTGTTTAGTAAAACATTGTTTATGGAGCATGTATATTTTATCGGCATTTGTGGATGACCTTTGTTTATGGAAAGGGACTTAGTTACAATCTATGTTACGATGATGAACAATTTAACTACTTTCCTCAAGTTTACCATGCATTTCTCTGAGCATAAATTGAGTTTTGGATTTGTTTGTTGAAAGGTTACCTAATGACATCATTAATACAGGGTATTTGCAAGGCCTGTCACTGTAATTGTTTCTTATGAGAACAAGCATGCATCCACCTTTCATATTCAGGAATATTATGAGAGGACAGGCAATTAGGGCCTCCAGGTTAAACCCTATATAGGGTTCACTGATGAATTAGACAGGCGGGTTGACTTTTGGAGTGGGTGAAGGTCAGTATCACAAGGTAGACAGTCACCACACATGTGTCAGCATGCAGAATATGTGTTGCACAAGACCATGCAGTGCAAGTGTAGAGCGTCCCTATTAAATGGCAGTATACATGGCTTTGATGCAACTGTAGTTGTTCAGTGATTGGCTACACCCTGGAACACAATGTGTTGCATGGACACAACATTGCTGTGCAGGTAATTAGCAGGCTCTGCAATGCCCTATACACCATCACTCCACAAGTATACACATGCCATGGCTGCATCATGTTATCACCAATGTGTGACACATAGATATCCATGTCTGAGTGCACTGTCTGTGTCCATAGCAGATAATAAGGTTATATATAAGACTCTCTTCAAGAGGAATCTTGATGAGTGGATGGGAGATCGTAGGTTTACCCCGGCTATCACTTCTGTGTCACTGTTAGACAGAGGCACAGTATACTAACCTCAAAAAAAGGCATAGCAAAATTAATTTAAAATGGGTGGCGAAAGCCAAACACACTCTGGCTAGGCTTATAAATGCCCTAGGGCAGATAGCCTAGTATGAACCTATGAACCTATAATAGTGGGCACGGGTGTAGCACATGCATGCTATGTACACACACGGGATGTGCGGTGCATGTTGACATGAAGGAATCCCAATACTCGACATGGCCAGTGTACAGTGGTTATGGTGAGTGTGGGACATATTGCAGATATGTGGCTGCCAGACATGGCATGGCATGCTACACGACTGCAACTTTAAACACCACACATACCCAATGTGTGTCAAGTGACCTATACACCCACTAGCATTCCAGGACATATATGTGACACTTTGTGTGGATGGTGACTGCTGTGCATATTGTGTATACTGGCATATGTAAGCACACAAACAACATGCTATGCATATTGTGTATAGGTGCATATGTTTGCACACACACAACACTGAGGTGCAAAGCAATGAGTGCTATGAGTAGTACTGTGGTCACTGTAACTGGATGGGGTGTAGTACCCTGTGCCATCATCAACATGCATCTTGTGGTCACTCACAGCTACTAATATGTGCAAGACCACCGTCTAGCATGCTGTACCCTGAACTGCAGTGCCGTAGCTATATTCACAATTACACAGCCGCCTTGTACGTGGGTGTGTGAGGTGCCTAATAGGGAGCATTGCCTAACAGGACTGTGTTATGTGTTGCAGAGTGTTGCACAGCCCCATGATAGGCCTCTACCCCTGAGGTACATCATGTGTGTGTGCATGACACGTGGGATACTGAAGTGTGACCTTACAGCGGGTGTGTGGTAATGCCAAATGTAGCATGTTTTTGTGTACTGTGTATGATAAACGTGTTCTGTTGTGTACAGCTGTAGCAACTGTGCATATCCAATGTGCAGTACAGTGTTGCCACAATTGAGTCTGCTGCACTGTACATTGCATGTGATTGAGGCAGCTACTGACTTTACTGAGATAATTGATGTCTCACAGCAAACATGCACAGCATGCATTATGCGTAGGTGTGTTACGTATACATGGCCTACACCTCACCTATGATATGCACATTTCATTACCAATATTAAAGTGTTAACACACTCACCAGCATGTATTGTCTGCCCTGCTGTCACACCAGAGGGACCTAGAAGAATATGACACAGTTTGTCAGTGGCCACAACTGTGGCATTGCTACTGTGAGTGTGTGCTAAATCGACAGTGGAACAACAGTCAACAGTCACAGGTGTACGGATACTATTCCAAATATCAGTATTGCACACATTAGGCAGCACAACTGCTAAACACACAGTACACATCTCACATATGCATATTCTAACAATACAGGTAACGGTAGTCTACAGCTAGGGCGTATTACCTGCACGCTCCATGTCATCCTGCTGGGTGGCTCGGGCCTCCATGATGACACATGTGTGACGCTGTTGCTGCTGTAGGCCAGGATCCACCATGCTTAGGAGCAGCTCCTCCACTCTGGTGAGGGGGGATATATGGCCACCCCACCACCTGTGGCAAGCTGTTGCCTATGGATATCAGACGCACGCCACCAGACATGGCTAATTAAATCACTGCAGTGATGGCGTACCTGCTCATATGTCTGGTTATGCATGCCTATGTCATTTACCTGGTGAACAAGGTCTTGCCACAGTGCAGTACGGTCATGCTGGTGCTGGCTGGCCCTGGAAAAAAGCAGGTTATAGTGCTGCACCAGGAAGTTCAGAATTTCCTGTTTCTCCGCAGCTGAATATGATGGATTACATTGATGAGCCATAACCCTTGAAGACAATTAAATATGTGTGAGCATATCATGTGGCACACAACATTATGAAGTACAGTTATCACTTAACTGCCATATATAGCATCTATCTGTCTATCAGAGGATACACACATTCAATACCATATATCAGTGCTCAGCCCACAATTGGCTGACAGTGCCTGCATCACTCCATATAACACACCAGTATACACCAGTAGTCGGCACACTGTTTGGGATACAATGCACAACCTCACCCCAGGGGTATATATCAAGCTAATGCATGAAGAAATATGTCATCCAATGCAAGGAATGTCATGTATATTTACAGTATTACCGGTAAACCACCCTAGTCTTTGATGCCATACCCCTACCTAACAAATGTGCATGGTTTTTAATATAGCAGGCATACTGCTGTAACAGAGTATACATGTTGCTAGGTACACACACATACCCTGTAACACACGTCATTGTGGTCATGGTACAGGCATCATTTAACACACATCAGACATACATACAACACACAGATGTATGCCGACACAGATGAGCATTACCTGTGTACCTTATAGTACTGTGTGCCCCTACTTACAAATACCTATGCTTGTGGTATATAATCTGTGCAGACTACAGGAAACACACAAGACAGTGTTACCAGGGACTGTGAACATACACCATACTGTGCTGTTTAGGCCTACAGCTTCAGGTAGTACAACAGTTCATATGTGAGCTGGAGTCACCAGCTGTACCACTTACTGAGCATACATGTATTGCTTCAGCCTACATTGGGACACCACAATCATACACAAGGAACTACACCACAACATATGCCATCCTACTATGTCTGCATCCCAATAACTGACACATCTTTCTCCGGCCTCACACCTAGGACACAAACTACCATGACAGACACAACCTCACACTAAGCTATCACACCTTTACAAACCTTGCACACAGTCACTGTCACACTCATTCCACCTCACATAGCAGGTATTGCACTGAGTACATGTGTATGTGCATTGTGTCATAGGTAGGTAATATGCTATTGGCCCTAGGGCCTAGAGCAGCCTAGCCATATGCTACCCTGGCCTTTGACACACATGTAATGTGATTTCACTTGCTCCTGTAAACCGGATACACAGAGGTGACTCCCAGGGCATATTATCTATCTCCAAAACAATCATCAGGGGTATGTATGACATCTGCTAATGAGGAGCCTTGTTTGTTCATGCTGGGTGGTTTAGTCCAGAGTATGGCATATTTGTGGATAGGAACCTGTACCTCCCGCATGTGCTGTTTAGTGAGGTGACAAGGATTAGGGTCCTAGGTCATGTAGCTCAGAGGGATTGCAAGGTGTTGTCATGGTGGTTGGCCGACTGCTATGGGTGTGACATGCCTCTGTATGTCCGGCAGTGATAACCTCTGAGTGGGCGGTATGCAACGCACTCTAGCTGTGGTTTGTGAGTCAGTCTGCATAGGGCATGTGTTTCAGGGAAGTATTACTCTTTGTTAGGTATGTCTGTGGCCTTTCCACTTGGTGTAGTCATCACGTGAGGTACATACCACATGGGGCATTGTGATGAGTACAGGGGAACACCGACCTATATTTCCCTAGATGACACACCTTTTGTGATGACATGTGCCACGTAGACAGATTATATTACTACTGTTGTCACTGTGATTATCAAAGGGGAGCCTACTGTCCACCTGTGTCCCGTGTACCCTTCTGACACCATCAGTGCTAGGCAGACTACCACCTATGTGGCAGTTACTGCGTAAGATGTTTTGGAATGGGGTATGGCACTGCGGTATCAACACTGGTGTTCAGTCCATGCCTTGGACAACAGGCACCTGTTGCAGTACATATGACCCCGTGTCCCCCTCACTCTCTCTCATATATATATATATATATATATATATATATATATATATATATATATATATATATATATATGTATATATATATATATATATCTATATATATATACATACATATATACATATCTATCCATATCTATCCGTATCTATCCATATCCATACATATCCATACATATCCATACATATCTATATCTATATATATATATATATATATATATATATATATATATATATATATATATCTACATATATCCATATATATCCATATATATCTATATATATCTATCTATATCCATATATATCGATATATATCTATATTTATCCATATATATCTAAATATATCCATATATATATATCTATATATCTATACACACACATATATATGTATATATACATGTATATATACACATACATGTAAACATCCATTGCTGTACATATAGCTGCACATATAGGCACATATACCGCCCACCTTTCATGGTGGAGATGTCAATTATGCAACAGTTGTGAGACATAATGGGTTATGTAATACTATTGCACAATGTTGTGCAGAATGCATTCTGCTGTCCTCAGGCCATATAGCTGTTGCAGGCCTTACTGCCTGTAGTTCAGTCCCACAGCGTTTAACACCACATGACATATACCGGCACTGCTTGCTTTCTGCAATGCCACACACTACAACCTACATACATATGTGCACATAGCAGCCTTCAGCAACATACTTATTTCCAGCCTTCACTAACAGTTGCAGTATGTCCCTTGCCCTATGCAAATGTGCATGTACATATAGATACGGACTGCTGCCACATATGGATGATTCACAGTATGTAGAGTACCCTTCAGACATATCTTTCGAATGTCACCAAATACATATCTGTTACATACCTTACCTTTGTATTCCTCACCTCAGTCTGTTGTAGGTGTTGTTTCTTTATTTTTTATTTTTTTATTGGTTTTGTTTCCTCTGTGTGTTGCTGTTTGTTTTCAGTGTCTGTCTCCTTCTGCCTGTTTATGTCTGTCTGTCTCTGTCTGTCTCTCTTGCTCGTGCTCTCTCTCTCTCTCTCTTTCCCAGTTGTTGCAATGATATTATTGCATGTGTGGACAGCAGATACAGGCTGCTTTTCTAGGTATCTGCACTTGTGCATATGATGGTCTCTGCACCAGTTAGTGCCCACCATTTAGTAATTGCATGCAGCCTGCTGTGTGGTAATTGCAATTCTCACTGTGATTTCAGGACACTGCCATAAAATGATAGGTTAGGTAGGTATAGCTCTTTCAGTTTTTGCAAGGTGGGGACCATGCTTGTTTGCTGTGGATACTGTTGTCTCAGTCAGAAGGTTGGTATATGTCTCATATCTGAAGCTGGGTTGTAGCCAGTGAAATGCATGTTGTACTGAAACCTGACTGTTGCTTCTTCCAGTACACTCTTCTCAGTGTGTAGGTTTACTCACACCTCCTAATGCTAACACTGGATACATGGGAGTATGTACTTTCTTTTTGAATTAGAGAATTAACTGGCATACAACAGTAGTTATTGCAATGTATTCCTATGGCTTTCCTATTTTCCCTTTACATTCACTCATTGTAATGCATGTTATATTTCTTTTAGCACCAAGTTATTGTATATCTGCTTTGGTGTAGTGGTACTTCATGCAGACTGGTGAGTCCAAGGTCCCGGGTTCCAGACTGACAAGGATTTTTATTTTGCTGCTGAGCAATACAAGGGCCTTGTCATACAGAGTGACTAAGGCACTTTTAAGCAGTTGTAAGCGGGTTTATGGGTTTTGCTTAACGCTTAGCGATGCTAAGCTGCTTAGCTTAGCTTATTTTATTTTAGCAATACTAAGTCAAGCTTGGCTTAGCTTATCATATCTTAGCAATACTAAGCTAAGCGCACACATGCTCACACTGGTGCAAACCCGCTTACTACTGTTTACAAGTGCTCACTCCCGCTAAGCCCTGCGCTAATTTCTTTGACAGAAAAGTAAATGGGGAGATAGGAATGTGGTGATAAAGGGTGCACAAGGAGGGGAAGACAGTAGGGAAACCAGCTCGGGATGTACAGGATGGGTGTGAAGAGGGTCATAGGTACCCATTTCTTTACGAGCAACAGCTGTGCATAGGCAATACATTAAGAGGGATATTTGAAACCTTCCACCCCTGAGAGAGGGGTGAGGACAACTAAGTGTGTTGTACTACCAATTATGAATATCAGGCACATGCACTGTTTGTGAACTGCTAGACTGTCATTAGTACGTTACTCACTTCTGAACAGTTTGTGGTTTGTTTGTGTTGACATTAGCACAGTCTGCTCAGGACAACTGGACATATTTCACTACTGTGTATGCCTACCTACACCCTTGGTTGTGCCTGACTACACGGGTATATAGTACCTTTGGGTAGGGTGCAGAAGTGCAGAGTGCATTATTTATTATCGCAGGATGTTTGTCTTACTGAACATGCAGAGTCGCTGTGTACCTGTAAGTCTATAAAGGCTAGTAGTCTGTCTGAGTAGCTCCCACCTGTGGACATATCCAGATAGTAGACAGAGGTCAGCCTAGTATTCTTTGACTGTGCACCACAGCAGTCTTTTCAGCACCTGAACAATGGCATTGTCACAGGTGGTTGCTAGCAGTACATGGCTACATCCTTTGATATTTGTAGTAGGGCGTAATTTTTTTGTGGGAACAGATTGCCTTTTTTTTTTATTATTTTTTTTCAGGTGAGAGTGGAATGTGAGGTAGAGGAAGTAGGTATATTTGGGGAGGTAGGTTGGGGAGGTAAACAGACAAGACAAACAAGACGCATACAGGGTCGGAGTTTGACACATGGGGTGGGTGAACACAATTGACGGGGAAGGATGTTTGGAAATCGCAAGCCCATTAGCCCACAGATGGTAACAGAGGAACTGAGATCCCCACCCATGGGCAGTCACCACTGCACCTTCACAGCCCCGAGGGTGGATGTGCTGAGGGCTGTAGGATGGGCAGGCTCACCTGAGAGATGCGCCACTCGCCGAGCTGGCGTAGGGGATCAGTGACTGAACGTTGGATCTCCCTACGTACCACAGCCCGGACCCTAGCAAGGGTGACAGGTGGCCCCCCTCCGCCCACGCTTGCACGGGGGGGGAACGAGCCCCATCCCCTGCAGTGCTTCCACCCGAAGGTGGCACAGGACGAATGGAGGAGGGGAGCCCAGGTTGGGCACCAGAGCCACTGGTGCCAGGTGCACTCGCCAACTGATGAGGGACAGGTGGGTCCACTGGGACCGGCCTTCCCATACATTCTGTGATTAGGTGTGTTTAATTACAACATAAACAACAGCATTCCAGATTAGTTGTAACAGCATGCAGTGATATTCCCATTAACCCAACACACCAAGGTTCCAACAGTTGAACAGCAAGCATAACACATGTATATATTGAACGACAGTGGATATTCCAACAGCATGCAGAGATGTTTGGTAGCAACAGGCCACCATGAACGTGGTGTTTGAACAGGGAACATGCATCAACATCAATGCAAATATTTATAAAACAATAGGACATACGTCCCAACAAATATTTAAGGTTACACATACCCATTGAGGTGTGGAATTGCATGGTTTATGCACATACGGTAGGGTGTAGAAAAAACCTTGGTTAACATCTTATAGGTTCATAGGTTCATACTAGGCTATCTGCCCTAGGGCATTTATAAGCCTAGCCAGAGTGTGTTTGGCTTTCGCCACCCATTTTAAATTAATTTTGCTATGCCCTTTTCGAGGTTAGTATACTGTGCCTCTGTCTAACAGTGACACAGAAGTGATACCCGGGGTAAACCTACGATCTCCCATCCACTCATCAAGATTCCTCTTGAAGAGAGTCAATGATGGACTCTGCCTAACCTGGACTGGGATTTTATTCCAGAGTGAAGGGAGCCTCTGGGTTATGAATTTGTCCCTCCAGCATGTCCTATTTATTTCAGTGCTGAGGTTCAAGTCTCTCGAGCGTGTATCTCGATGAGATTTGGATTTTCTGAGGTGCAGCATGTCCATTAATTCCGGGTTGGACATGGCTTTATACATCAGGCACAGATCGCCTCTGAGCAGGCGGTATGCCACTGAGTAGAGCTGGAGTATCTTTAACTGGGCAGCATATGGCATCTGTTTGAGCCCTTTGATCCTCTTGGTGAGGTACTTTTGGGGTCTTTCTAGTTGCTGCAGGTGTCTGGTAAGGTACATCCCAAAAGGGGCATTGTACTCAATTATGGGCCTGATGAGGGATGAGTAAAGAGGCACGATGACCTCCCCTGATCTAGATGTGAATCCCTTCATGATTAGGTGGGCTATATAAAATGTTTTTCTAACCACTTTGGCCACGTGGTTGTCAAATGAGAGATTGCTATCAACTTGGGTCCCCAGGTCCCTAATTACTTCTTCTGTACTTAATGGATTACCACCTATGTGGTAATTCGTAAGCACTTTGTTTTGCCAAAGGGGATGACTATACACTTTTGGCGTTTAGCTTGTGGCCAAGGCTCTGGCACCAGTTGTCTGTTTGTATGAGGCCCTATTGGAGGATGCTTGTGTCGGCTGGAGAGTCAATTATGGTGCCCAGTTTGCAGTCATCTGCGAACTTGGTCAGCCGCAGTCCTTCCGTGTTTGCCTGTACCTCCGAGAAATATATACCGAACAAGAGAGGTCCCAGGACTGAGCCTTGTGGGATGCCACTTGTAACTGTTTTGGAGTCTGACATGGCTCCAGCAATTCTAACCATGTGGGTTCTGTCCTTGAGCCAGTTTGCAACCCATCTAGTGGCATAGGGTTTATATTTAAGCTGGTGAGCTTATCTATAATGCCCAAGTGGGTATTGTATCAAAGGCTTTGTGAGGTCCAGGTAGGCTGTGTGGACCACCTTCCCCTCGTCAATGGCCTTGGTGACTGTTTCAAAGAAATCGACCAGGTTTAAGAGGCAGGATCTGCCCTTAACAAAGCTGAACTGGGTAGGATCCAGTGTCTGTAGGTCCCCAATATCTTTATTTATGAGGTCCATGATGATCCTTTCCATAGCTTTGCAGACCAAGCTAGTCAGGCTTATGGGGTGATAGTTTCCAGGATCCATTGAGGCACCACCTTTGTGGAGAGGGACCACTGTTGCTGTACGCCACTCTTTGGGTACTTATCCTGTAGTAAGGCTGAGATTGAACAGTAGTTTTATGTTTGGGTTTAGCTCTTCTTGAGTTCATGTAGGGCGAGCCCGGGACACTGTCTGGTCCCATTGATGCTGTGTTTTTTGCTTTGGAGAGGGCGGCTCTTACCTGAGCATCTGAGATGTCAGCGGGGCAGCACTCTGCTGGGATAGATATTTGCCCTTTTGGTGGGGAGGGGGAGTTTGCTGAACCTGTCAGCTAGGATGTTGGCAATGTCTGTGGGTTCGGTGTATTTTTTGTCATTTTGGACTAATTCTGAGCATATCTGGGAATTCCCACCCAGGTTCCTAACATAACTAAAGAAAGCCTTGTGATTATCCTTAGTGTCCTGTGCAATTTTTCTCTCGAAACTGGCCTTAGACGATTTTATGAGTGCCCGTAGTTTTTTGCTAATACTGATCAGAGATGCCTTACCTTTTTGGGATTTTCCTCTATCATGTAGTAGCTTCCACCTTCTATTGTATAGTTTGTTTATGGCTGGGGTCCACCAGACAGGATGTCTGCCTTTTATAATGACCTTTTAGTCTACACTACATTCCCAGTGACTGCAAGTGTATATCCCCTACCTGTATTATTACACTTGCCACGTTACATTAGGTTGTGTCATGGGGTTGGCTAGTTCAATATATGCCTGACCTATATCTGGCATACTAACTGTCCAGGATGCAGATATTACTGCTACATATTTCTTGTTTGCATTTATATTTCTTTATCTACATATCTGGTATGTTTTCACATGACATTTTCACTTCGATTTGTACAGAACACTGCATTTCTTGACACACACTCACATTTCTGGTGAATAAATACATGCTACGTGTGTGCCAGGTTTACTTATGCATGCCAGCCAGTAACTGACTATTGTGGACTGTATATATGTTTCACAGCTACTAGCACTTCCATCACCCACTTTATATGGGACTGCATAACTCTGGGTTGCCAGCACATTTTCAAACAGTACTGTTTGTATAATGCAAGGGTACAACAACATTTCAGACTCTGTGACACAGACACACTCTGGGTTTTAGACCTTTATTAATGACATTGCACACTTTTCCACAGGCTCACTCTTTTATTTGTTTTAACGGAGTTTATGGCAGACATGTTCAAGACATATTATACCTTCATTAATAGGTTAGAACAATCTTTTTTTCAGGCTCACTCACTTATGTTATTATATGACAGTGCCTGCAGAGATATTATTCCAGACATATGTTACCTTTCTTAATGAGTTACTACACTCTTTTTCTGCCTCTCTGACATTTTTATCTGACAGTACATGCAGAGGACTTATTCAGGCAATTCTATGGCTGTTTTATTGGACTACAACACTTTCTTTCATGCTCTCTCCCATATTTTATATAACAATACATGCAGAATAATCACTAACCTGCCTGGTGGCGCAGCCTTAGCAGCCTATCAGCATAGGCTTGATGATTCGTAGCACAGTCACCTGCAGCTATAAAGTAAATGAAGGGATATTGAGACATACCTATCCGTTATACATACTCCATTATCAATTCTTACATACTCAGTTGTGGGGCATTCTGCATTCCACAGGCCTCCTGTATCCACTGGTTCAGGTGGTCCTGCTTTTGTCTCTTCAGGTCTTCATGGTGGTGATGGACCTGCTCACCAGTCTGAGGAACGCCTGTGGCACTGGTGAGGTCATGAGCTAGCTGATTCCAAGCCTCTGCCTTGTACTCCGTCCCTTGGAACTGGCCCTGCAGGAGTCTTGACTCGTAACGGTGGACAAGGAGACAAATAATGTATTTGGACTCCTCGATGCCCCAACATTGCGCTCGGAAACGTGAACCCTCTCCTGCACCTGCCATTCTGACTGCAAATGTGAGCTACAATCAGTTATGGCAAGTATTCACACCTATGGGGCTTAAATATGCCGCATTTCCCGCACTTTTTTGTGACTGGCCATTTTGTAAAATTCTCGGCTGACTGCAGACCTGCTTAGTAATGGTTAAACTACCATTCGTAAGTTTATGAATGTTAATAGTGGCTGCTTCCCCTATGTTGTCATGGCTTAGTGGTTCTGTACTTTGATTATGATGCACCGGGTCCTGGGTTCGAACCTTGTCATTCTTTTATTTTAATACTGTCTAGACAGGCTGGGGGGTGTGGCTGCATTTAAGCAACTTAGCTCTACGTTGCTCCACCGTGCCCTACGGTGCCCTGGTTGGCGTGGCGCGCACGTCTGCGCAAACACATTGCGCTGGGTAAAGCGTTTTTAAACTTTGGGCAACTCTGTTGCACTAGGTAAAGCACTATTAAACTATGGGCACCTCTGTTTAGCTGGGTAAATTGCTATTAAACTATGGGCACCTGTTTTTAGCTGTGTAAAGTGTTGCTTAACAGCAGGCTATTATATATCTGGGTCCTTTAAAAATATTGAGTTTGTTCACTAATACATTGGCCATGTCACTGCTTTTAATTAAAATTTTAATCATATATGTCTGGTATTATTTCAAATACTGATTTAAAGCATAAAAAAGAAGGGGAGTAGTGAGACTCGAACCGTGAATACCTTCTCTTTGTGCATACGCTCTACCATTACGCTATTGCAATTTGGTATGATTTGCATAAACATTCTTTCTTATGCTCTTCCATGTCAGAATTGCTAACTCTAGCTAAGCAATGGGCACACCCGTGCACACACACGCAAATACGGGCAGCTATATCGTGGATTTAAAAATATATATATAATTATTTACTTTATATAAGTGTGATGGGGGTTTACAGTGTCAGGGAGTGTGGTGTTGGGTGCAAGTACATTTGAGCGAACTCGCTCTTGTGTATTGACATTATGCTTTTTAAAACCTTGCAGGGGCGTGCACATTTAGACTGCTCTGCAGTCGGACACGCCCCCCTGCTTTCCTAATCAGTCCGTGTAAGAGTTACGGTTGAGTCAGCATGCCCTCATGAATATTCATGGCACGCTGACGTCAAACCGTTCAACTGCAGCCGCCGAGTAAGATATATTAAGTCTTACACAGAGGATTAGTGAACCCGGGGGTATGTCTTTTGAAGTTCTAAGTCCAAAAGGATCAGTTAATTATCTGTCACTGGTCATAATGACTACATTTCACATCTCCAGAATGCTTTCAGAATCAGAACAGTCTGTAAGTAAAAACAGAACTTGAACACAAGTATAAAATTCAGGTTAAAGGTAAACAACAGGAAATGCATGATTCATAACTACGTAAGATTCTTGACTGTCAGCGCAAACATCCTAAGTAGCCTCTCTAAATCTGCCTATGAAAAGGGACAAGATGAAGGAACTAATTTCATGCTAGGGCCATCTGGTTGGAAAAAAATATGAGCCTATAGAACAAGTTAGAATAGGGTTGCTGAAAATGAGGATAATTAGAAATATATATTTCACATGTTTTATTTTTAATTGCTTTGAAAAATAAATAGCTTTCCATCAACAGATTCTCACAGGTGTGAAGCTGAGTAGCTAATACCTGGTTGATTATGTTTCTAAAAGAAGGTGGCCTGAAAACTTGATTCATGTCTAATGGATTACAGGGGAAGATCACCCACGTCATACATTTAGTGGTGGTGGTGGTGGGGCAACTTTAACTGTTAAATAGGTTTCCTAGCTCACCGTTTTTTTAAGTGCTTCTTCTTATTAGTCATTAATTTGTTTGGGAATGGTTTACATGCAGTTAGGAAACCCAATTTTCAATTTTTCTTGAAAAATATTGCTAACTCTCAAATATGGATTGTTTGACTATTGGAAAAACATGATGGAGTTTTCATGGAATTTGGTATTTTAGGCCGGAGTGCTCTTTCACTGCAATTTGCATTTCTTTTCATATTTCCTAATTAAAACTCTGTCAGCTTTCTACTTTATTGAGTGCTCTCTACAGAGAATCTTCTTTACTTTTACACACACACACACACACACACATATATATATATATATATATATATATATATATATATATATATATATATATATATATGTATGTATATATATATATATATATATATATATATATATATATATATATATATATATGTATACATATATATATATATATATATATATATATATATATATGTATATAGGTTCACTTATAAATCCTGAAAGCCCAAAATCCTGAAACCAAAATCTTGAAAGTTCAAAATACTGAAAACTCAAAATACTGAATCTCATAATACTGAAAGTACACAGGATACCAACACTTACTATATTCCAGCACAAGTACATACTGAAATAAATAAAAGGCAAACCATATTATTCTTCTCCAAACCCTATGCTACTTAAATATATCAGCTCCGAGATTGCACTTAGTGCAGTGAACTGCAATCTCGGAGTTGATATATTTAAGTAGCAGGGGGTGTGGGGGGACAGCCCCCCACATGGGGGTGTAGGGGGATTTGCCCCCCTGTTATAGTTGAAGGGTAATATGTTTCTGTATGTACTTGTGCTGGATTATAGTGAGTGTTGGTATCCTGCGTGTTTTCAGTATTATGAGATTCAGTATTTTGAGTTTTCAGTATTTTGAACTTTCAGGATTTTAGTCTCAGGATTTTGTGTTTCAGAGGATTTTGGGCTTTCAGGATTTATAAGTGAACCTATATATATATATATATATATATATATATATATATATATATATATATATATATATATATATATATGTGTGTGTGTGTGTGTGTGTGTGTGTGTGTGTGTGTGTGTGTGTGTGTGTGTGTTTGTGTGTGTGTGTGTTAAAAAAGTATAACAGAATCGCAGAAAAAACAGAAATCATACTTAATAATCATGGGTATAATTCTTTCATATCATGAAAACTGAATAAACCGAATTTCTTTTTTTGAAAACCATAACTCAGTGTCTGTTTATGATGTACAGAAAGGTATGCATGTAACTAATGTGTTACAAGGAGAAAAGAAAGAAAAGAAGCATATTGTTCTGTTTATCATCGTGGTTAGAATAATAATAAAAAATGAAGCAATATGATTTCCACGTCCAAATTTCAGATGTGTTCTTTGGTAGAAAAATAAGAAAGGTGGGGCTTTGGATATAATATGAAGGCAAATGTTTTAAAAATGCTATTCAAATATAGCGTTTGGTACTAAAGCCATATCATTGCAGATTTATTTCAAAATCAGAACTGAAAGGGTGGAAAAAGGTAAGTAGAAAATAAGGAGCACTTCAGCAAAGCTTAAAGGAAAGACCTAGTACAACTGAATATCTCAGATTGTCAGCACTTTCTGTGGCCTTTCATTAAATTGTTATCATTAAGCACATATTTCATTTTTCTAAACCTTTTGCCTTCAGTTTATTTGTTATTGGAGCTTTCTTCAAACCAAGGTCTACTAATCACACCAGATTAACTTCATTTATAGTACGATGGAATATGAGTGTTGTAAGTCTCATGGACATCATATTGCAGTGAGGAGGTGGCAGAGGTTTCATCTATTGCTATGCTTTAACTTTAAGCCTGGAGAGTCATTTATTATAGAGGATAAGCACTCTCCAGGACAAAATTTGGGGCAGTCCTAACTTTATAATGAATATCTCCTGGCTGGAGAAAATCCCATGACTTGTATTTGTGTATGTACACCCCAACGAATCTAGAGTCTCCACTGGAGATATTTACGCATGGGGAAGTGTCCTTGGAGACACTTGGGGACACAGCCTCCATATTAACACCCCACATCTTCCATAGAAGATTGGAAGGCCTAGACCCTCGCAGTTCTCCACCACCAGTTAACCTCCTGTACTTCACTCACTAATAGGTGTTAGGTCATTATTGATGGCACAAGCAAATGTCCAGACCCATGGCAGTAGTTCAACTCATGCCATATACATTTTAGATTTTATATGGCGTTGAACAATGGCAAGGTCTTTCTTTCAAAAATTCATCTTTCTGATGTGTATTTTGTTGCAAGATTTGTTAGATCCTATTGATGAGACTTATAGTAGTTTGCAATGCCATATTTGTATACCTGTGTTGATGCAGAGTGTGTGTCTACAACAGGTGAATTGTTCAGCTGTGAACACAAGCAATCAGCCTGATTGCTCATTCTGCAGTGACAGCACCATGTGTGGTATAACTCTGATCAGTTTGCTTGTAATAATATTTCCTGATGATGATGGGTGTTTGACATCAGAAACGGCTGAGTTTGGGAACTGCACCTCTCCTTCTCTGTCAAACTGCAAACAAAATTCATTGGTGCCCACAATGACTGCAAAGCTGTATTACATTTCTAACCCTTACAATAACTGAGATTTCCAGAGTGTGTTCAGAATAAAATATACCTTCTCGGTTGTGGCTTCAGTACTACTTAGCCCTGCAACTCAGCTCCTTCTTCTACATCCTTTACCTCTCCTCCTATCATTTTTCCTCTTTCACCTTCTAGTTTATAAGTCCAGTTTATTTTATCTTTTTTGTTTATTTTTAATCCTGGGATAGAGCAGTGATTAAAAATGGATTATTTTCAGACATGCCTTTCAACTGTCCAGATTTTTACCTAATGTCCAGATTTTTGCCTCATATTTTTGGTCTGTTCCTCATAAAATTATTAATTTTATGACAGGTCACTGAGGACTGAAGTCATGAAATAATGACATATATTTGGGTTTCTTACTTTATATCCTTCAGAAAATACATGCTAACATAAAACCTGTTATTTTAGCAACTTACTAAGTCTATAAGAATAATATTTAAGTTCTGTCCCTGTTTCTGGGCCTTTGTTCCCCCATTATTTTAGGCTTTGTCCAGATTTTTTGCACTAAGAGATTGAGAGGTATGTTTTCAGATCAGCATGGCAAGTGCAAAACCTTAAACATTTTCTGTGTAGTAATTCAGGCTATACAAAACACAGGACAATCTGAACAATAATAGAGGATATACAATTCAGATAGTATAGATAGATACACAAACCCATATGTATATCTTGCTTTTTGATGTTGTAAAGCATTGTACTATGTTAAAATGGCTGATACTTTATCAATTACTATATTAAGTATTTACAAGTTTAGCATATGAAGTAAACAAGGTATGGAGGGAGAAGAATTTAGTTTAAGATGACCGTTGTTCTGCCTTATGTTGACAAAAATATAATGTATTTTCTATTAATTAATTAAATGTGGGTAGGCCTTGGAAAAGTAGTGGTTAGGTAATTTCTAGAGAAGAAAAAACATACATGATGCACCTTCATCTAGATAAGTTTTTAAATTTTTGATATAAATTCAGTGTAGGACTGAATACAGTCTAGTATTGAGGGCACAGATTCTGAAAGCTTTGGGGCAGTTAAAGTAAAGCTATGATCAGAAATGTTTTAGAGTATATGTTATGAAAGGGGGGGGGTTGATGTAGAATGATTACTTGAGGCTCCAGCTGTTAGGAGAATGGCTAGAAAGGTAAAACTCCATAGTTTTATGAGCCTGCATATGAGATGGCCCAGAAGTAACTGCAATCTTTCTTTTATAGATAGCCAGATCGCTTTGGCTAGTGTAACACTATGGTGTTCTCGTTTAGGGATAGGGTGGTAAATCTGAATATAGGAATGATTGTATGTAGGTTAGATAGTTTTTTCTTTGAGGCAGCAGAAATAATTGGTAGGACATATTCTGAGTCTGAAGGATCCCCTTTCAATTAAATGTCTTCCTTCTATTGATGGAAAGTGTGAATTTTTTGTGCAACAAAACAGTAGTTGGTTACTCTTGGCCTTTGTTTCTAGTTGCTGGTCGAACAGTTCTCCTAGACAGCAGAAGTGGATAGGTGTCTTGAACGGCTCTTGGTTATTATAAACAATGGGCTTGTTTGGAGGTACAAATAGAGCTTTTGTTGGGTTCCAAATATAATAGTTTTTCTTTCTTTAGTCTTTGGTACCACTGAAATCTTTTGAAACCATCTGGAAAGAAGGGATGGGTCTTTTTAGTAACTCTTTCTTGAATGTTGCACGAGAGGGGACAGATCTATGGAAAACCATATCATGACATACAGGATGACTTAGCATCAGTGACAGTTCAGTGGGAAGTCTGTTAACAGATCCTTGGAGTACAACACTGGAAAGAAAAACAGTGGGTGAAAGAGCTTCTCCTGTGCTTACACAGAAGGAACTGTTAGGCATGTAAGCTTATAATCAAACAATGACTTTGGAGCTTATTCTGAAGTAGTGAGAGCATTATATATTAGATTATGATCCACCAGTCTACAAACAGCTGTTAGATCAATGGCTACTGAAGCTGTTAGGTTGCATTTTTCGGCAATCAGGAGAATGTCACTTGCAAAGGTATATAATATTTGTATTGTACTTTTGTCCCACGAAAATCTATGCTGATAATAGAGAATAAGTTGCACTTTTGTATACAAGAAAATCAGATATATTCTGCAAAACTGAAGATAAATAAAACAGACTACCCTAAATCACTTAAAAAGTTATCAAAGCAACAAGATTTGCATCGACATGTTATGCTGTGAACCACAAAAATACGACTGAAGTTGGCTGTAATCCTCATTTTTTTACCAATAGAAAAAATGCTAATGGAGTTTTGGCAGTTGGTGTGTCACATTAAGCCTATTGCCACCTGTAGACATCGTACAGGGTTTGAATCTGAGCAACTCACACTTAACTAAACTAAATTGAATTAAACAGCCCTCTCTAACTGAGGCATAATATGCCCTACACACACACACACACACACACACACACGCACACGCACACACACACACACACACACACACACACACATCTTCCTTTCCTGTAGGCAGCAAAAATATTCCCCCTACAATGTGCCTGGTTGTAAAGGTCTGTTCCATAGCTCGTTACAATGTTCTGTTCTTCTCATAGGTGTTCTACATGTTGTCCAAAAGCAATTCAATTCCATCTCCATGTGCTTCAAAATGCACAAAAAAAATCTCATTTTCTTGTAATTAATCTGCTTGTTCTGTTCTTCTGCTGAGAGATTAAATCTTGAGCCAGTTCCTGAAAAGTCTTATTTGCTGTGTTTCTGTGTGTGTGTGTGTGTGTGTGTGTGTGTGTGTGTGTGTGTGTGTGTGTGTGTGTGTGTGCGCACATGCCACCACCACCACCAGTACCAGGCCCTAGACAGCTGCCTAGGTCACTTAGTGCTGAATCCAGCCCTGAGGTCTGGTGTAAAGAGATTTTTAATTTCCAGATTAATGAGGTCTGAGAGAATATGTTCCATAGCCTGACATATGAGACTAGTGAGGATAATAGAGCTATAGTTTCCAGAATCCATATTTCAGGCTCCTTTGTATAACGGCATTACAATGGCTGTTTTCCTCTAGGACCCAGAAACATGACCAGTAGAAAGTCTTAGATTAAAGATATTAAGTAGAGGTTCAGATAGATCTTATCTGGTACTGATAGTCAGGTAACTTGGTATGTTATTAGGGTCCATGAATAAGGTATATTTAGCTTTTGAGACTTTTTTCATAGCAAACATAAGGGCAAGCAGGGACTGGGAAACCTGTGGAATAGTTATAACTGTAGCTCAAGTAAAATTTGCTCTAAATATGTAA
The DNA here is from genome assembly GCF_019279795.1 of Protopterus annectens. Lineage (NCBI taxonomy): Eukaryota > Metazoa > Chordata > Ceratodontiformes > Protopteridae > Protopterus > Protopterus annectens. The sequence goes on along the minus strand of NC_056732.1, from coordinate 992,518,765 downwards.
TTTAGGATATCAGCTAAAATGTCCTTTGTGTCAGAAAAAGCGGTGTTATGATCTAGCTCAAACATTGTTGGGTATTGGTTTTTAACTTTCAGACATCATTAAAGAAGTCTTTGTAGTTACTTTTTGTTTCAGGGGCTACCTTATCAAAACATTTAAGTAGGAGTAAAAGTCAGAGGTATAGGCAGTGGTTTTAGCAATGGGATCCTTCGAATAGGATTGCAGCAGACATTATTTAGTCCATCAAGTAATTGAAGAAGTTTTGCTTTTGAGTAATCCCTAAACACAGTATCTGCAAGGGAAGTACTGCCAGGTTTTATGGAAAAGGTCACTGAATAATGGTCTGATTTAATGAGGGAAAATGATACATATGGAGATATGCAAGAAGTGACTGTACTGGTAAGGACACATTCAAGGGTATTTGGGCCCTATTAGAATGGTCAACTGCTTGTATAAGGGAGTTGGAATTTATAATGTCATGGAGGCACTGGGCATACTGGCCACTGGTGGGGTAGGTCACTCTGTTAATGGTGGATAGCCAAGGTCCCTCCAGCACAAACATGCTGGCTTTAATCGGGGATTTCAGTTAAGGTGTTAAGATAGAGTTCATGGTCAGAAGGGGGCATAGATGGTGTTCAATATCTAGCTATGATGTTGTAGTTTGCGTGATTGGACATGAAGGAGTTCAAGTTTGGTGCCCCTAGGAACTGATTTTGACATGATGGTATCATTGCTCAAAGTGATACTTCCCCACAATTGTTATTAGGTTTGAAGATATGATAGACATTAAGTCTAGAAAAAGAGGGAAGGCTCTTATTGCTTTGAAACCATATCATTGTTTTTTGTTAAGATTCCTAGTGATGAGTAGAGGCACTTTAATGTGTTCTAAATTCTAAATTAGACTTTACTTGGTTGGAATGTGCAGCAGATGGACTGTATCTAAAAAGGCACTATGGAGCAACAAAGACTTTAGCCAGAATGAAAAAGTCTTGGTTGGAAATGTGCAAGCCATTCCAGGCAATGCAGAAATGCTTGCTAGCCATCTTATCCCAAGATGGCACATACTGGATCCACAGCGAATGACACCAGCCACACACACAATTACTAAACTAGTTATCTTGTCTTAGAATTTTGGCATCATTCTATATGATAGCAAAATACTACTGAAGACCAGTGCCTTTCCAGTCATGGACAAGTTGCATAGCAAGCTCAGTCATATTTTTCTGTATGTCCATTTTGGCAGAGTGCCTAAGGTCATTCACTCCTACACGGACCATTACTGGGTCATATTTGTAACTTCCAGGATGGAGGGCTTCAAAGGTCTCAGATCCTTGCCCTAGAAAGACAGCTAACCACACCCTGTTCTTATTCAGCCTGGCAAGGATGGTGTCCATATGTCTGTAGGATTACCACCTGTCCCACTTGGTTTACTATTAAAATGTCGGCATAGCATTGCACGCCTATGAACTATCTGAACTACAGATGTTCGAATAGTTCATATGTGTGCCAGCCATGAAATCGAATGGAATATTTGCGAATGGTCTGTGCATTCACAAATATAATGTTCAATTATGTACAGGGATTGCGGTACAGTGCAGTAAGCGAAGTACATCCCTTTCCTCACTATAGTGCGATCTCGGAGTTGGAATATATAGTTAGGGGGGTGTGGGGGGCACAGCCTCCCACAGGGGGGTGCAGGGGGGCTTGCCCCCCTGCATAAATGGGATGTTAGGTTTCCTAGTTAGGGAGTTATAGGAAGGGTGGGATTGCAGTTAAGTGCTGAAAATGTCGTGTTCGACATTTTCGGCATTAACAGCTGTTTTTCGACATTAGGGCCATTAGGTGATGTGTACTTTCGGTGAAACACTTCACTCATAAGTATCTTTTTTATTTTCACTTTCGAGATTTTAATAGCAAACTGTCCCACTTTGCGAGGGACAGTCCCTTTTTGGGCAGTTGTGTCCCGCACAAAATTTGTAAAAATGGCAAATGTCCTGAGAAATTAGGACAAAATTATTTCCTATATTTTATGTAATAGTTGCATAAAACAGTTATTCTGTATCTGAAACACCTAAATGTTATCAGAAACAGAATAAGCAACTAAAATGCTACAATAATAAGCTTTTATTTAGGCAAAGATGTGAAATTCTGTCCTTTGTACTGGCCGTGGGTATGTTTTGGCCTGCCAAATCTGACGTTTATACCAAAATTGTCCCACTTTGAACATTTGAAAAGCTGGCAACCCTATATGTCTGACAACAGAGTTACCTTTACTAAAACATTGCCGCGGGTGGATGCAATCTCAGTGGGCCTTAAGAGTGGAATGTGCACACTCTAGTGATTCCTACAGATATGTGTTGGGGCATGTAAATTGAAGAGGAGGAAGGATGTGGGTTTCACTCCATGAACTAATGGCTGAGGTTTCTTGTCCTTAATCTGGGAAGGTTAGGCAGTGTTCTCTTAACAATTTCAGTGTAAGTTGGTATAATGGAGGTGTTATGTCCTCTAGGTGAATATGTGTGTGTGTGTGTGTGTGTGTGTGTGTGTGCACGCGTGTGTGTGTGTGTGCATGTGTGCGTGTGCACATGCGTGTGTGTGTGTGTGTGTGTGTGTGTGTGTGTGTGTGTGTGTGTGTGTGTGTGTGTGTGTGTGTGTGTGCACGATGTGTGTGTGTGTGTGTGTGTGTGTGTGTGTGTGTGTGTGTGTGTGTGTGTGTGTGTGTGTGTGTGTGTGTGGTGCATACTGAATGTGCACTGAGGTGAGAAGATAGTTTCCAAGTTCAATATATACTCACTCATCTCACATACTGAATCACTGTGAGCTAGCAATAAACAGTTTTCAGTAAGCGCGAGACAATTGTTAAACTGCTTCAAAATGCCTTGCGCTATTATGGTAACTACAGGAGGTACAAATGCTATTTGAGATTCCTTATTGGCCAGTGGAGATGAAGGGATATGAGGAAACAGAATAGCTTAATAACATACTCTTAGTATAAGACAGAAGGGGATAATCTGAATGGCTAGCAGACAGTGATAATACAAAACACGTCTAAATGATGCAAGGCTGTAAGATGTGACTGCTTTAGTATTCATAAATTAAATATGTGTATATATATATATATATATATATATATATATATATATATATATATATATATATGTGTGTGTGTGTCACTGGGTGGTAATTAGACAACTGTTAGTTCATTTTTTAGTTACTGTTTTTTGAACAGTCTAACTTCCTGATTTAGGCCAAAGCTTTTTCCATTTTCTGAAATCAACTTTTTCCTTGAACATAGATCATTTATGCAACCTAGGAAACAATTAATGTACAAGATCTAGTGTTTCAAGACTGAAGAAATATACAGTAGACACTATCTCAAAACCTGATCTAAAACACCAGTGGAATTGCCCTACAAATGTAATTATTAAGGAAAGCTCCTTGAATATCAGTTTATGTCATATTAATTATTATCAGAAATTAAAATATCAAGAACTTATTCCTGGTTTATTAGAATACCCCTTATAGTATACCCCTTATAGTATATACTTCCTCAGACAAAAAACATAAAATTTTAATGGTTATAAAGTATTTCTACCCTTAATACTTTGAGTCTATTCTTAAAGAAATACAATGGGAAAGCATGTGATAATTGATTTTATGTATTTACATTAATAACCTTTAGTCTGCATTCGGTAGACAAATTGTCTCTAATTCTCCAGGCTTTTCAGTCCATGATTTTCTAAATAACCACATAAATGCCCTGACTTCCCTTATATCAAAATTTAAAATTTAAAATTGTCATACTGCAACCAACAGAACCTAGACTTTTTCGCTTCCTTCAATATTTACTGTTTTATCAGCTCTGAACTATCCTTTCTGCTCCCATATTCTTCCTTCATATAGTCAGCTCACTACACTACCCCCCCCCAAAAATATTTACAAGATCCATAGCCATGTTAAAAATCATTACCAGAATCATTATCACAGTTATCCCACCTCACTTTTTTTATTTGTCTTGCCTCCCCATGCCTGTTAAACATCATGCATCCTGAATCAAACTCAAACCCATTCATTTCTCCACAGAACCAAGATGATGAGATCTGTCTGGAGGGGCTTTCACTGAGGCAGCCATGAGGGATGCTGGAGTCCTTACTGGAATCCTAGCTATAATAGCATTTAAATGCTCTATCCACTCCTGGGCAGGGGGATGAGCTACTCACATCACCATGTGGACCCACAATGCACTCCCCTATAAGTTCTCCCATGCACTCACTAATGACGGCTAACACCAGACAGGGGCTTGGTGACTCAAAAGCCCACCCCCAGGTTTCCTACATAATACCACCTTCTTCCAAGGGATTGTGGTAGCATGCATCCAGCTCCAACCCCCCCCCCCGATTGCCCCACCCATTCTCCCTTGTTAGCACCAATTGGTAGCCAAGACACTAATCAAGCTCAGGTTGCCTGGGCTATAGTCAAGGCTTTATCTCTTTATACTACTGCAACTGGCTATCCAGCTTTACTTTTTACCTGCCTAATTTTATTCACATCCATCCCAGAGTTACAAGTGTCATTTGGATAACTAACAAGCTTCTACCTTGCTCACCAATGTAACTACATTTTTTGATGAGAAACATTTTTTGTCATAGTTTAACAACTCTACCCCCAATCTTTCTACTGCTCTATTGCCTGCCTTGTTGTTATACCCTACTTGTTGAAGTTATTAATATTTTTAATTCATTTAGCAAGCAACCAAGAGTTATCAGACATTAGATAAAGGGTGACCTGTACATCACCACTCTGCCTGGAGAACAAACGGTTTTCAGCAAGGTGCTAATATACAGCTAAGGTCCACTGAAAATGAGTCCACCACTCCACGGCAGCATATTAAGCTGCTATGGAGAACAGACTGTAATGGAACTTACAGACACTATTATTTTATACTCGCCAAGAACACCCTGGGCAAGAGTTATTTACACAATAACACACACCCTGTCAGGAATTATTGCTTGTGGAATACATAAAACGATGGAAATATACGTGAGAAAATACAGAATCAGACTTTATACTCTTACCTGATGACGAAAGGTGTATAGTAAGGTTTAGTAAAAAAGTTATCACACAAAGTATATCTGTTGTTTGTATTCACTTAAAAATTCAAACTGAAAAACATTTAGTTTGAAATTAAACATTTTAAATTTAAACAGTTTCACTACAGTCTATAAAAGTGAAATCTTCCTGTCCATGCTTAGCCTTTGACATTTGCCTTTATTTTATAAACAATGCCAGTGTCAGTGGTGCAACAGGTAGCACATTTGCCTTTGGTGAAGAAGGATGTGGGTTCTATTCTCACAGAAAGTAGATAACCTGCTAACAGCTTTATTGCCAAGATCTCCTGCTAGCACTACGAAAATAGAATAAAGCTATGAAGATGGAATTCTTACTGGGAAAGATTTAGAAAGCTGGAAAGTCCTGCCTCCCATTTCTTTCAGGATATAGGAGATCAGTCGGTAGTATAATGACAGCTTCTACAACTGCATTCGCCACAAAGTAAATTCACTAAAAATACTTTCAACGTTAATGGAGTTTACAGCTTCTCACTGTTTTGTGACTGTAGAGTCTGAATATATATGTTTGGGGGTTGGAGTGTCTCTCACATGCTTTCTTATTCTTTTTTCTTTGTGATTGCACTCAGTGAAATCGAAAACACACACACACACACACACACACACACACACACACACACACACACACACACACACACACACACACGTGTATATATATATATATATATATATATATATATATATATATTACATATAATTGTATGATAACGTGACTATTATACATAGTAATTTGGATCTGTTATCTTATGAATGCCAGAGTCACGAGTGAGATTTATGATGTTTGCACACCTACTGCACAGAATGTCAGTGATATCATCCTGATCCTCTGTATATCTTCTTTTTTAAGGGGGGGGGCATGTTCAGAGTGTTGTAAAAATGTTATTTGTTGAATAAAAGTGCTTACAAAATATATGATTTTCATTTTTTTCTTTTACTTTTTTTTGCCTTATAAAAATAATGTAAAGGGTAAAGTTGAATGAAACACCCTTCATTTTGTAGGTATTTGTATGCTGATCAGCTTTTGCTGTTATAATTTCATGGTATCTTATTTTGTGTTTTTCAGCAGCATTTGTTTAGAATTATGTTTCTACGTTAATTGTTTGAAAATCATTCAGATGAATGAATAAAGATCAATAAAGCAGGTCTGAGGTCTATTGTATGAAACGTTTATTAAAGATAGTTTTGTCATGGGGTGCTCTGTCTCATAGCGTCTCCATGTAGTTGCCAGTTCCTCCTATATACCTGACACTAATATAACCCATTCCAGTGACCTTAAGAATAAAGGAAAATCCATTTGTTGTAACCCCTTGATCAGGCTGATGGAAATGGCCCAAAAGCTGTGCTTCTACCAAATTACGTCAAAATAAATCAGTCATTCTTGTCTTTACCCTATTCAGGGCTGTAAGGAATATGAGTCTACCTGGGCACTTGGTGGACAACAAAAAGCAGATAACTAATCTTGGATAGGATGCGAGTCAGTTAAACGATGCATGCGGATACAGCATACATGACAACAGGTTATTCAGAAAATAATCATTTCTCCCAATGGCATACCTTTGGGATGTGAAAGAAACCCATACTCACAGTAAAAATATGACTGTTCACAGGGAGGGCAGACAACTGTACTCACAAATCACCAAACAAATAAGAACTGGAATGCAGTAATGTTAACCACTGTGCTATCCTTCAAAATACCTTCTCCCAAATAAGAGTTAATCTGCATTTTTTGTTGCCAACCTATTTACAGAGAAAACTACAGGACCTTTGTAAAAAATGACCACTTGTTTTATTGCTAACTGTATGCTGAGCAGCTTTTACAGTTTACTCCATGTTTTTGCTAAGAACCTCAGTGACAGGCAACTCATCCAGACATTGAAAACCAGCCACTGATCTGAACTCTGACTCATTGATCTGGCTGAAAGCATCCCTGTACATTACATGGAGGAGACTAACTTGTCAATCAGTTGCATTCATTGACATAGAAGGAAATAGTTTCCATGACATGATATTGCTGAGGGTAAGCCACCCCGGACTTACATGACACTAGTGGAACTGGATGCTTGATGATAAATGACTGATGATTTGGCTGTTTTTGAGTAGTTCCACAATAAGATGGACTGCTCCCATTTCTGAACTCACATTACACTGCTATTTTGTTTTATTTCAAAGTTCTTCACATCTGCTTGTGAAGAAATTTGGCAAAAGGACTTACTCTTTTTTTTTTTCAAATTAATGAACTAAATATGGGTTCACTATAGAATCCCAAAATACTGAAATCCCGAATTTCAGTATTTCGAAATTCTATAGTCAAAACCGTTAAATACAGAAACCCCATAACCGCAAAATTTAAAATTGCAAACCTACAGTGCAAATGCACCGCACACATACACATACACACAATCTCCCCCCACAATCAAACAAACAATCCTACACTAAAGACAAGCAGGGGGGCAAGCACCCCTGCACCCCCAATGTGAGGGGATGCGCCCCCACACCCCCCTACTTATATATACTAACTCCGAGATCGCACAATCACACACACAAAGGTAACTCACACACACAATTCACAGCCTCTTGCGCACACACATCACAGCCAAAACACACACTAACATACACTAAAGCTCCTAACCAACACACTCATACGTACTTACCTACACTTACACCTGTGCATTCACACACCGCAACACCAGAAGCTCCAAACTTCGGTATTTTGAATTTCATGCTTCTGGTGTTTCAGAATTTCAGGGCTTCAGTATTATAATTTCGAAATACTGAAAGTTGGGCTTTCAGAATTTCGAAGTTATAAAGAGAACCAATATATATATATATATATATATATATGTGTGTGTGTGTGTGTGTGTGTGTGTGTGTGTGTGTGTGTGTGTGTGTGTGTGTGTGTGTGTGTGTGTGTGTGTGTGTGTGCAGGAAACAGTTATTATATAAATGTTTGAATGCCAGACTACTTTTCACTCAGAGTATCTTATTAACCTGTTATTATGGAAACATTTTTTAAATCTTTGCTTTTAATTTAGAAATCTGCATTGTAATTTAGTTTTCCAGTTTGTAAACATTTAAAAGACAATCATATAAACAAGATTTTTGGTGATAATTTTGTGATGGATATTATGGTATTCAAGAACTGTTATAGTTTTTATGTTTTCTTTGAGTATGGTTAGTATTGCTGCAATAACTGAAAATATTTAAATAAGAAATTAGTTTTTAGAATATTCAAAATGGTGACATTGGTAGGAATTATGAAACGCTGTTGATGAAATATGTATGATGAAGAAAACTTATACATATAAATTATCAAATGGTTATCACCATTCTATTTCAGACATAACCATAACTCTCAACTGTCCAGATTTTCATAGAATGTCCAGACTTTTTCTTTATATTTTGGTCTGTTCTTCATAAAATGTGTAGTTTTCTAGAAAATCACAGAGGACTGAAGTCATTAAATGATGATACACATTTGAGTTTCAGACTTCATATACTTCAGAAAATGCATACTAACACAGTACCTGTTATTCTAACAACTTTCTAAGTTTATTAGAGCAATATTTAAAATTTGTACTTATTTTGGGGTGTTTGCCTTAACCCCGCAATACTTTTGACATTATCTAGATTTTTTGCACTGAGAGGCTGAGATGTACAGATCTAACTGCTTCACCTATGAAAAATCTGTGTACAGGTATAAGATAAATATGAAATACGGATATCCACTTTGTGATAATTAAAATATGAAATACAGTAGAATTAGAAAACATGTTTAAAGCAAGTGATGAAATGTGTCCCTTGACAATTCAGTAGAACATATTTCATTGTTCACTTTAGCAGGCTCATTTTTTCCCTTTATTTTCTAAATCTGATTACAGTTTTATATCTATTTCAGTGGGATACAGTAAATATGTAAGTTATCTGCTAAGTAAAATTTACAAAGGTTAAGTATTATTCTGGATGTTTTGCCTAACTAGTGTTTTTTTTCTTGTTCTCAGGTAAATGTTTATTTTTAATACTATCTGGTAAGGTTGTTATAATAATTTAGTAATGTAGTTAGGGCTTTATGAACTGAGGGTTATGTCCAGATTTGTTTGCATGGTTTACTTACGATTTTCATCAGTTTAATTTTACTTGATGTATATTTTTAGATTTGGCCAATGTTGATGGTAATTCGGTACTCTAATTGTCTTTTTTCAGTTGTGTTTATCTTGTTTTATTATTCAATTTCAACATTTTTGATTTTAAATTTTCTTCACTTTTGTTTCTAAAATTTGAATTATGTGATTGCAATTAGTTTTTTGGGATTTCTGAAATGCATTGTATGTGTTTGTGTGTGTGTGTGTGTGTGTGTGTGTGTGTGTGTGTGTGTGTGTGTGTGTGTGTGTGTGTGTGTGTGTGAGTGCACATGTGTATGTGTGACTGGAGCTCTATTAAAGTGACAGCTTATGTGGCTGGAATACTGAGGAACTGTTGATGTTCACAGAGTGGTGATAAAAGATTGATGTTTCATACAGATGGGTAGTCAATAAAAATGCCTATACTGCATACGTGATAAACATTTTTTATTTAAGTTCCTTATCAGTGTATATGACTCTTTAAACATATTAAGTATCAAATTGAAAATTAATAATGTATACCTGAGGCAACCATTTCAGTGCAATTTCTAATTTAGGGTGCACACTGCCAACAAATATCTACCTTACTACTCAGTGATCTTAATGCTGTGTCACAGGATTGTTTTTCTGATCAGGGACCCCACTGCAATAGCGTAAGAATCCAATTTTGGATCAGATTCCCATTCCCAGTTTTAGGAGTACTGCACTACAGGAAAAAGGAAAGGAAAAGGGGCAAGGCCGAAACCCTAATTTTACTCAAAGCAAGTGATAAAATCTAAGAAGCTTAGAAGAAAAAAGTCAGGAGAAAGTTAAAAAAATGAGGAATGCTGACTAGGGGATTTGTGAGGACGTATTTTGTTTTTTTCCACAGAGATTATAGAAAATTCATGGAACTGCCATCCTGAAGAAACATTGTCTTCAGAATTAGTATTATTGTTTTAAATGTAATTAACATGCAATTTTATTAGAAAGCTTTACAATCCATGGATTTTTGCATTGGCACACTTGTTGAGTCTTTGAGCTCAGAGAGGAAACTGTGAACACAGTCTAAACAAAGAGATCAACAACAAGCAGGGACAGATTATTGCTCATGTTACACTGGTCCCATTTGGCTATCTGACAAATTGTTATTTGCATAGGGATTACATTTTTTGGCTTCAGCCACTTACAAAACAGATTTCTGCCTTTTTTCTAGAATTAAATATTTGCAAAAATGATTAGCTTAATCACACTTGTGACCGTGTCTGCTGAGAGCTGGATTGGGCTTTTTGTCATGCTGATAACCACAGACTGAACAAAATGGCTACTAAGCCTCACTTTTAACTTCATGCTCTATCTCATCTAAGTTCACTTTTCCTCCACATCGCTAGTAGCATTTCTTAGATTATGATTTGACTTTCCAGTAGCATTCTGTCTACTACTAACAAATGTTAGCTAAATTTTAATTTTATACATATTCAAATCCTTTGCAAGCTATTTCATTTGAACTGTGTTTACCTCTGTTGTTCTGTACAAACTCACAGGTTTTCAACTGTTATATCTATCTCTGGAAAATGTTTACTTTGCAGGCTGTCTTCTGTTATGCGACATTTAATTCTGTTTCTCAGCACTTGTCACTAGTCTGGCAGTTGACATGGATGGTTAATGCTATCAGGTGCAGTTCCTTTGGTATAGGGTTTTACTCCCTCAGCCCTCATTTGGCAACTGTGTGACCTTTAGCAAGTCATATAACCAGAACTTGCTCCCAGTGGCAAACTGGATGAATGAAATGAGTAATATTACCTCCTTATATTACAAACAAACTTGTCTCTCAGCTATGAATCATGAAAAATCACCAGACTTGCAGTCTTTAGCTCTCTGCCTTGTCAGTTACATATGCATCAACAGACTCTTGTGAACCCTGATTTCTAGTAAGAAGCAATTAGCAAAAAAATACATGATTGCTGTGGATCCCAAGTCAGACTGCTGTTCCTTAATAAGCTTATTATCACCTGTCAAATGTAGAAAAGTTGTAAGTTGAACTTTAATCTTTATAGACAGACCCAAAATGAAATATAAAGACTAATTGTCTATACTCACTACATTCAATATTCTTCCACATTATCTTGATCTATATAATGCATTCCTAGAATTCAGTAATGCGTACACTAAGTGTACACCAAGTATACGCAGTTCTGAGTGAACAGACAACACAGGCATAACTCACAACTTTATGTATTTATTTGCAGTTGGTTTATCAGGATAGTCCATTGGGCCAAGAAGAGCCCTTTTTCAATGGCGTACTGGGAAGAAAAGCTCCAAAAACAAACAAAATTACAAACAAAATTAAAATAAAATCTTTTGTTATAGAAATTACAAAAGTACTAGTAAAAACATTGAATTTAAACATACAATTTCTGAAACAAAAATGATACTCAACGTTTTGGTTGCATTAAGTACAGAATAAAAAAACATTGCATTTAAAGAAACAATTTCTGAGATAAAATGTCAGCATTGTAAATCTAGAGTAGTTATATACCAATGGATTGATTTCCTCCTAATTTTAGTTTTCCTGCTGATTTTCTTGCAGCTTTAAATACTGAGGGGGATTCATAAAGGTTACCACAAAGTGTAGACTACATGACACTTAGTATAATCTTTCTGAGTGATGAGAAAGCACAAAAAATATAGAAGGGATGTTCTTGAATACATATTGTGTACACTTAGTGTAGGCTTTATTGAATCTGACTCCATATCTTTAGCTATTAATAAATGGGTACTTTTCCATTAAACCCCTACCACTTCGCTACATGCGGCAGTTAATGTTTAATACAAGGAATCCATGACCTCAGATGTTTGCCTGTTACCATTAAACACGTTTTCAAAACAGTAGAACAATTTGGAATTGTTGCTTTGGATGGTGTATTTTATCAAAAATACACACACGCATATATATGTATGTGTGTGTGAGTGTCTGAGTGTGTGTGTGTGTATGTATGTGTGTGTGTGTGTGTGTGTGTGTGTGTGTGTGTGTGTGTGTGTGTGTGTGTGTCTGCGTAGTTCTACTTTGCAGTTCATTTCCCGACAAACATTTTCTTTAGACCCTCGAATGGTTCACAGATAATAACAGTAAAGAAGGTTCTTTTTAATGAGGATGAGGTCTGCCTATTTCGTACTCCACTGTCTAATCTTTATATAACATATGTCTGAGATATGTGAACTGTCTCTTTGCCTGCCCATTGTCTGTTTACGTTGTTGTGAAGACAGTTACCTTCCATTTATCCTTTTGTCTGTAACATATACGAGGTGTAGACATTTTATTCTGATAAAAATAAAAGACGTATCCTGAAACAAATCTGAGAGTATGCTGGATTTATTGTACTGAGCCACGAATTGTTAAATCACATATATTTATGATTCATGCATACTATTTCAGACAACCATAGGCAGTTTAGACTTTTTACACGGGATTACAAAATCACTTGGGTTTGTTTATTTTATGTTACTTTTCCTGCCGAGATGAGGGTAAACATCAGGGTCTGTTTGGTAGTAGGGAAATAACGTAACCAATTCAAGCGTCTGCAGAGCAAAGCACTGGTAGGGGTTTAACAGAAAAGTACCGATATATGAAAGTAGATAAAGACTTCTGAAAATCCCTGGTAGGTCACAGAGTATGAAACAAGTATATCAATTTCATCTGAAGTCTGGTTTTTGCTTAACTAAAAACGAGTAATGATATTTCAACTTCTTTTTCAATTAATTTCTTTACTTGACATAGATAAAAGAATTGTCCCACAAATTTGCATCATTTAAATTCAAAGCACTTTCAGTACTATTTCAAAACAGCCCTTTTACTATAGCATCATAGCTGCTGCTTTTTATATTCATCTAGCCCAGTACAACATTTCAAAAAATTGTTAGACTTATGGCAAATCATTTTTTTTTCAGACTTTTGCACTCATGGTTCATGAGATTGCTTGAAAGTTCAAAAATGATACTGGAAAATTGGTTTGCACAATGTGTTATTGTTTTAAAAACCTGATCTTATGAAGATGAAAGTGAAACGGGCAACAATGATATTTTCTTGACTGAGCACTACCTAAACGTTACTGTTACAGTGACTTCTTTGAGCTTGCTGTGACACCATACATTGTTTGGAATCTGGAAAGATTTAAGTTAAGTTCATAAACACATGCAGTTTAAGTAAGCACATGGACACACTGTAGTTAGTGAGTAAAAAAGAATACCCTTTATTAAGATGGTAGAAATGCCTAAGAAACAGTCATATAACATCCCACATCCACTTAAAATTACAGGATGTTAAAAACATACTGCACTATACATTACAATTATATCAGTAGGCATGCATTCTGCTTCTCCGTAGTACTATAGTATGCTAATAAAGTTAATTTGGATCTCAAAGGATACCTTGCAATACAATCATTTCTAGAGAATTTCACATGAGAACCTTTATTATACAATGTGCATTTGTGTATATGCCCTTGTATATTGGCAAATGGTACAGATTCTGTACTTTATATCATGCTGTGAAACAAAACAGAAGGATAAATTGAACTATTATTCAGTTTTATTGGATAATAATTATTAAATGATAGTCTGATTTTTACCTGGATATAATGAAGACCCTCTACGGACAATAAGAAGATGATTAATGTGACTCTAGGGTGTATATGACTGTTTAGGAAATTGCTTGATGGGGGATCATGAGATTACATGACAGAGAAAGGAAGCTTTGTGCCAAGACAGAGTTTGATTTATGTATTTATTTGCTTGCCTGTGAAAACAAATTGACCCTCTTCAGCCATAGCCATAGCCATAGGCAACAAGAGCAGTGGAAGATGGAAATTAATAAAAATAATAATAATAATAATAATAAAAAACATAGATAGATATAGACAAATGCCAGAGCTGCCTTATCACTGCTAGCACTGCGTCAGTAGATAAGACAGCTTTTGAGAATTCTGATTACATTTTGTCTGCATAATCCTGCTTAACCAAATTAAACCTGTTCTCAGGCTGTTAGTGTCATGAGTAAAATCGTACTGGTGTTTTTATTAGATGTGAAAAACTAGAAAATATCATTTACTGTCTGCTGTTGATAGTGTCAGTAAATAGAGGTTGCTTAGCTTTGTTTGTTATCTAGAACCAAAGGATTGTAGTTCAGACTTGCCAAGCTGTAGGATACGAACTGTGAAATATTTGAGCCCCCTAACCAAAATGGGTTTAGTTCTAGCAGTTGGGGATTGTAGTCATGTAGGTGGACATAAACAGTACAAGAATTTTACTAGAGATTCCATTAATCAGTCATATACTTTCTAGTATTTTCTGTTTTTGTTAGGGCTCTGCAAATCCCCTCTTGTAGCTTTTTTATGGTAGTTTTGCACATTTGACTGTTCCTGTTGTTTGCACAAAATCTTTTTCATGGATTTTATTTATAGTCATGGTCTCCTTGCACTTCACCCATTTGTCTCATTGCCTTTGAATTCCTGAGTTAGAGACTGGGTATAGATGAGGAGTATTGGATTTGGGCAGGTAGACACTCACTGTTTACTTTACCTGGTCTAAAATATCTGACTGCAATATGGATTTCTTTCACTTTTCCTGGTCTGGCATGTTAGACTAGGAT